>NC_068367.1:43308626-43608626 GCF_020536995.1 Dreissena polymorpha
GTTCTTTTCATTTTCTGAAAATGACTGTTAATAGAACATGCCTATCTTCGAGATTTAAATAAAGTAATTGTGTGTCCTACTTTGCAGCCATTTTGCGATAGGGTATAATTTATAACGGTGCATCCTCAGAAAAAATCCGTTGGGGTGAGCTCCTTTTATTTGTATAGGGTTTATATTACCGAAAAGTATGTATCTCTTGTGTATGAATTAAACTCTAAATTAGCGCGTACTAGATTTAAATGTCTCAATTTTATCTCGGTTACGTAGACAATACAAGCGCACAATTTGCTTACGATTAACGATTCGTAGGTATTCTGAAACAAGCTTTATACAGATATTATATACTGAGAGAATTGTCAACATATTAAGTATAATTTAAAATAATTATTATATTTTTACACATTTAAAACATATATAAAGTCTATTTTCAAAAGATCGTTTAACATTAAGTCTACATACTAAATTCCGTAGTTATCTTTCTAAATGGCCGACGTTAATGAAGAAATAACATCTCTTAAATGTGGACCATGTCTGTTTGATGGGGACACAGTTGATCCAAACCATTACTGTGTAAATTGTATTGAAAAACTTGGTCCTGCATGTGCATATGAACACGGAAGACACAAGTAATTACGTGGACATACGATACTTGAAGACAGTACATTTTCTACAGGATGTTACAATATTTAAAGACATGAAGAAATGGTCATACTGTCTGAAACATCCAAACGTGAAAGTCGACCAACACTGCCCAAGTAATGATGTTAAAATTTGCCCGTATTATCTACAAAACGACAATCGGCTTTGTGAACGGATTACAAACCTTGTATGTTCTCTAGAAGTAATATCCGCAACTAAAAACCAAAAGGAACTGATCAATGATCTTTTTACCAAGTCAAAACCGAAACAAACGGAATTCTCTAAATATTTAGATAAAGCCCGGATTAATACGAATGCAGTTGAACTGGAATTTTATTATTTTATTCAGACCTTGGACGATGATGTGAAGGACTTTGAGAGAACATTGAATGTCTTTTTTTAAGTGACACAATCTGGTAAACATTCTGAGAAAATGTTTTCGAGCATAATCAAAAAGCATCATTTTTACAAAACTATGCAAGCGATAACGTCGAAGTATGGTTCAGCGAAAGAATATTGCTCTAAACTTCACATTACCTCTATTAACTAAGGAACTTTAATCAAATTACTCCGTGGAATTAGTTTTTTAGGCATGTTTAGTGATGAAGAATGCCTGTATGAACATGCGTTAGAACTGCCTGAAACGAATAAACGAGTTGAGGCAACGCAATTAAAACAACTTATGAGTGCACATGAATTGGGTCCGAAGAGGCCCTCCTTGTACCGTTTGGATGTAAATCATGACGATATAATGTTCTTGAAGATTTAAAGCAAGCAGCCTGAAGAAACCCTGCGTTATATAGTAGCACTTCACGCTTTATCTGACAGTAGAATCGTATATTTGCAACAAGTTAATATTTTAAAACTTCATTCACGTGTCTTATCATTAATTTCAAAATTTCAGTTGAAACAGAATTTTAAAGACATGTGTGTTAGTGATCTAAAATAGACACGGACCTTTTACAATATCGGTTTGCTTTAACAAATCATGAACTATAACGCTAATAGAACATGAGGTCGTATATCAGGAAAGTCAAAATATTCACTTCAGTTACATTGCCGTTTATATTTCAATGTGTGTTCACCATTTGGTAGCCCTTATCGACACGCAAGTGTACAAATATCGCTTTCCTGCAGAACAAATATGTTTCTGCAATGTTTAAATCTAGAAGAAAACGCTTAAACATTTGTCCCATACGTTAGACGTAAATTGCATTAAATAATATGGTAAATTATTGCTTGACAACCAGCCCCGATATGTCAAGCAATAATTTACCATATTATTTAATACTTTGAAAAATGCATTTTCCAAATGACATACATGCATCTTGTAAGGCAAAACAATCAAATTTATTTATTTTAACGGCATGTGAACTAATGTAGTATCGTTTATGTTTATGCATTTAAATACCACGTTCCGATTAATATTAATTTGAACTGCACCTCCGATACCACTGGCTAGTGAGTATTCACAATAACTTGACTACCTCCACTTAGGTGCAATACAAGTAAAATTGTTTTTCGCTGCATCACAAGCAGTCCAGGACATTGCGGGTATAAAACTATTCAAAGGAAAGTCAAACATCGTCGAAAGTTGCCTATCAAACGTAAGATCACCAAAAGAGTAAACAAAACACATTATCGGGATTGTTTCAAAGATTATTTTGAGATAAAATTTCCACAAAAACTCAACAAATGAAAAGTTCAGTTATATATCATGATATTTATTTATGCACAGTTCTTGGGATATGGTCTTAAAACTGTCTAGCTGTAACAATGTATACACACAAATCTTCTGTTATCCTAAATATACGCCCTTTTTAGTCCGTATGTATAGTTTACGTATGTATAACATTTAATGATCAGCATTTGTCTTAAGCAATCACTGTGTTAGGGTTGCATCAAACTAAGCACACATCGAAAATGTAGGGCTATGATGAGTAAATTTAGGTTATAAAAATATTTATGGGCATTGATGATCAATGATTAATTTGGACGTGCGATTTTTATGACATGTGTAGATGCATTTGCTTATCTTTTTGATCAATACTGTTTAAATAATTATCAATATAAACAGTGTACATGCATTATATGTATCTGTTTGAATTTAAATGTCTGTAACGGTGAATCAGATTTTTATAAATATATAAGTATCATTTACATCATGTTAAAAATACTTCAAATCTGAATGACCTATCGGTTTCCACATGAAATCTTAAATTTAAAGAGTTTGAGTCGCGGCGAAGGCATTTGACAATTAATCTTTTCTTTTCTATACATTATAAATACATTTGATTATGTCGAACGTTGTATTTTTGACAGTAACTGTTTAAAACAATCATAAAATACAAGCTTGTCTCTAAACCCTCATCAACGAGAACTTATCAAAAAGATTCTTACGAAACATGTACATTGGAAGTGTATCAAGACCAAGATAATAAAAACTGATAAACTTTAAATGGTTTGAGGTTTGCAATACGCGTATCAAATAATACAATTTATCATATTACTATAGGTGCATTGATCTCAAACAGCACAGAGTGTGATTCAATGCTTTAATGCGTCGTCGCCCTTACAGCCATCGTCTCAACGTAGCCTATTATAAATAGGTCATGACTATATTTAGATCATGCAATTTATAGAGAAGAACATTTTGTCTTTGCCTTTATTATAGTTCGTGAGCATCATATACTTAGAATGGTTTGATTTTGATATAAAATTATCTCTTTAATGTATGCGAGATTTATATGAATATTTTGTGAACAAAACTTACATGTAAACAAACAACCATACGTAATATTTTAAAAATAATATTTACATTTATTTAAAACGTGTATAGTTCTAAACAAATTGCAGTGTGCTTCAATTACTCAAAGAGCTGCGAAGTAAAAACAAATAGTTGTTGTAAATTTCATAAGTTTAAGAAAACAATGTGTTTTAACATATAAAACAGATACATTGGCTTTTAAATAATTCACAAACGGCATATCGATTACTTTCATCACAATTCACCATTTGTTATTAGAAATACAATCGAGCAAGACCCTTTTTATGAACCTGTCATAGTCCGGATACAACAAACGCATATAATAAGAAAAACTAATGTGTCTTTAAAACGCGTTAAGAGAAATATTTCTGCAATACACTACAGACCTGTCAAGAGTATGAGTGACTATTCAAATAGATTGACCGAGCCTATATTTTTCGGTGGATCAAAGCCGCTGTACGACATACAGAACGACTGATTCAGACTTATACACACGTACATCGCCTTCATACTAAATTATACATATTATTTTCTGTCACGTAACTAGATATAACAAAATAACATTATATAACTTCAAACAGACACTTGAGAATACACATACTAATAAACTATCAATGCGGCAATGAAATTATCGTATTACAGTATAATT
This sequence comes from Dreissena polymorpha, assembly GCF_020536995.1. Taxonomy (NCBI): domain Eukaryota; kingdom Metazoa; phylum Mollusca; class Bivalvia; order Myida; family Dreissenidae; genus Dreissena; species Dreissena polymorpha. The sequence continues at coordinate 43,312,682 of NC_068367.1, forward strand.
AAGATTCGCATTTCTTATAACAAGAGCTTCTTTGATATATTTACATACATAATAAAAAGATGATTTGTCACACGAAACTAATAACTTGTGGAATTTATATACAGATGGGTTTATATGAAATCTACGGCTTATAATGTTTTTCCTTAACATCGGCATATATATATACATATAAAATGGTATTCATCTTCTTAATCCAAGTCATTACAACATAAACAATAACATTCATTTCGTGGTATGATATTTTGGGCGTATCGTCCAGTTTTGATTATCAAAGAATGTGCAGAGACTTATAATCTTACAAAAAATAATCACAGTCGTCTAGGAAGTAAATTTAAATATGTTTCATATTACAAACAGCTTTAAAAATTGTTATACATGTCTAATACAGTACTATTATTCATTTTACCGTATTACTCTTGTTAAAAAATGTCAACAAGTCTACATTTGAACTCGCTTATAAAACTATTAACTTGTACAACGTGTACGTCACTGCCATTTGAGAGATAATTGTAAAATTAAATGGACAGTTATCCACCATGAAGTGAAATGTCGCACGTTTTAGTTATACCTTCAAATTCAGTTCCATTCTAAGATGTTAAAAGGCATGACTTGCATTTTGCGGACTGTGTTCCTGCATTTAGTGAAGTGACATCTAAGTTCATTCTCTGAGTATACACACATCAAAACTGACTATAATTCCAAGCCATTCGAGCAATAAATCGGCAAGAACCCACATATTCTTGATAAAGCAATGGTATTTGGATGGCCGATTACTGAACCAGTCACCAGGACTTTACAGGTTTTATTATTATCCGCCATAGGCGGAGGGATATTGTTTTGGCGTTGTCCGTCCGTCCGTCCGACTTTCCGTCCGTCCGTCTTTCCGTCCGTCCGGAGACATATCTTGGAGTTGCTTTGGCGGATTTCATTGAAACTTGGTATGAGTATAATTATATATGGGCAAGAGGATGATGCACGCCAAATGGCAGTGTACGCCATCTGTTAAAAACAGAGTTATGGCCCTTTGTATCTTGAACAAATGCTTTTTTTTTATATAAGCTTAGAGTTTTATCTCCATGAACATATGAGCCAAAGCCATAAAACTTGCCATAGTTGTTCACAATCATCAGGGGGTGCTTCACATTCAACACCCATAATACTACGGGCTAAGGTGAAGGTCACACATTGAGGTCAAAGGGCATTGTCCATCCGTCAAGAAAACTTTTGTGTCCAGAAGCATATTGGCGGGGGATATCAATTTAACGAATTTGCTTGTGCATCAGATAAAACGCAAGACAGTAGCAGTTACAATGCCACAATTAATTAGGGCCAAATTCTCTTACATAATGCATTAATTGAAGTATTAAGTATATGAAATGGGTGAGTAATCAGTAATGGATAAGTTCACAACGGTCAAATACAATAAAAACAGCAATAAATGAAGAAATATGTTAGCAAATAATAAAAAAGCATATAAACGTCGACGCAAGATAATGTCGAAATCATCAAAAAATACAATGTATATGTCATCGCTAATGAATCATTAAAATCTGATTGAAGAGAGATACATAGTAGGAACAAGATACATAACAACAGCGTATTTCATATATGCGTGCACATACTGTTAATGCTTTGTGTTCAAAATAATATTCAAAAAGATATATATTAAACCATTCACTTCCTATTTATTAAGCATTCCAATAATAAAACTATCAAAACTACCGGTATATACGATTTTGATTAAATACTGTACTATTTGTTTGCATTTGAATAGTTATAGTTTTACTTTTTAAACCAAATGCAATTGGCAGTGCACTTCGTAACGTTCCCAACCTACACCAGATCACACGTGTAAACAAAAATATTTCAAATAAATACGTGTGATAGTAGATTCAAAAGGCTAAGTGGTCATTGCTTTCTCTAAATATGTTTCGAATAGCATCCAAAAATATTGCGATATTTTATATGTTAACTCAATGAAATACGAATAATATGTAGAACATACGCATTTTCACGAGGCGTTTAATAAAAAAACACAAAACATACACTCATTCATTGATACGGGGTTTCACATTAAAGCGCCATTACTACTCAAAATCAACGACAATTTCGTACATTATTTCGTACAATAAAGTTAAACAATTAAACATCAGTGTTCCTTATGGCAATTGCCGAAATTTCAACGCCAGGTGTGGTCTGGTAAAATAGATTTTTGTAGATACAAAATTTTATTATTGTTTTGCATATTTAATTCCAGTTTAATTTTCCGCAACGATATCTATTCGTACGACACATGAATACTAACATGGTACCATTTTAGTGTTCGTGTGTCGTATGAATAGATATATTCGCGGGAAATTACAATCTAATTAATTGCGTCACATATAAATAAAAACGAGCATTTTGTATCTACAAAAATCTTTGTAATCATACCACATCTAGCGTTGAAATTGTGGCTATTGCTATAAGGAACACTATAATTGTTTAGGTGTAAACTTTATTTCACGAAATTTTTCACAAAGTTTTCGTTGATTTTGTGTGATATAGAGGCTTTAACATCAAAATTCTAAATAACGCTATGATATCAGGACAAAACTAAATGGTCTCAAGATAATAATAATGAAAAATGATACATTCACAATGGTAGCATTATATGATTTATATGCATTTTATAACAACCACATACGTTCGTCCATTCTGTAGATTGAATCATCATGAATTAAACACTGGCATTTGTATCACTCCATCGTTCAAATAAGACTTTGACTTTGTTACTACCAAAAGCGAAACATGGACGAAAACGATGTTTTTGCGTGGCATATTAAAATTCGTCTTCGAAGCATGTCGATAACCATAGAGGATATTTGTTCGGCCTTTGGAAATAGAATGCGACTGTTTTTGTGTGATTTTGCAGACACTTGATGTACACCGCTCTCATGATCGCAAATGTAAATGTTTCATTTTATGTCAATCTTTACATTTGTAATAAAAGACACATATATATTGTCCGATCGGTGATAAAACCAATCACAGTGTACTGGTTTTCGGAATCTTTGTTCAACTAAATTTCCTTCAGGTATGATGAAAACATATATTTCATCGTCTGCTGCTAAAATGATTCGCCTGGCAGAATTGCTTGCTCGGATTTTCAACAGATTGCGCATGTTTATGTCGTGGCCAACTTTGGATACCATGAGTCTAGGTACATTAAGAACGAAACGAACACGGCGTGATGTGGAATGAATTACGTGAATTTGATAATCCTTTTTTGTTCAATTTTTTCTTATATGCAAGTACTCATATATCCTGAGCAAACAAAGTGACGCTTGTTATAGTGCCTTTGCATTGAATGTTCTTTGTTATTTTAAACTCCCGTGAATGATTTATTAAACGTATATAATTTTGACCTTCGCAGCAAACTGCCACCGTGAATGATTTGTCCTCTTTATCTTGTATAAGACACATATCTAAAGGTTTATGTGCTAAGACCATGCATGACATAAACGTAAACTCAGTCGAAAAAAAGTTTAAGAACCATTTGACCGTCATCAATTAAAATTATTCGTCCATCGGATAAAACATCTAGTGTAGCGATGTTACATATTCCCTTTTTCAGCAATATCCGTTCTACGAATATTAAAGACTTTGTCCTTTTGGCCCAATATCATCTTTAGAAATGGGTTATCATCGTTAACATCTAGCTGATTGTCTGAATCTTTAACAGGTTTTTCAATGTGCGCATTAATTGAAATAAAACCTTTCTTCATCCTCTTTAAATGTGAAAGCGCCGCATTCAAGTACATCGTTGTGTTCTCTTGTGTCGTTTATATTTTCATATTCATTCATTGAAACATTACAACCAGCAGAACTAGTGTCCTCATCGCTTACCTTTTCTTGTGTCAACTCTTCATTGCTTAACAATTTTACCTCACATTTGAAAAGTTCTGCAAAGACCTCTTTTTTACGCAATGGTGAAATCAATCGGGCAGATGGAAAAGCCCGATCGTGATGTCACCCCGAATCATTTATCAATTGGTCTAATTTCCATATCAAAATGTATTGATCTTTCGTTGAACACATTTTTGGCATGATATCATGGAATATTTTACACTCAAGTTTCAGCTCTTTTTCTTCTACATTTTCAATACTTTGTTTTATGATCGCATACGCTGAGGAAATAAGAGATTGGTGATTTTAATTTAACGATTGTTCCACTTTGTCTGCCACTTCTCTTATTTGTTGTACATATTCGCTGATGTTGTTTTTTACATCTAAACTATTTACCCGAAGTTCTTCTAGTTGCCTTTCCAGTTCTTTTGTATGTGTTGAATACATATATTAAAGTGCGGTCAGCTTGTCAGGTATGGCGTTAATATTCCCTTTTTGATAATCTTCAATGTTAACAACATTTTGACATGAAGCGTGGATATCACTACACAAGCAACACAACATTGTATCATGCCGCTTACACAATCGATCGATCTCAATTTCCGGATGAAATTGACAATGCGAAAACTTAAGTACTCTTTCATAAACACTTGTATCTTCTAGTAGATAGTTCAGTATTACGTGCAAATGACCAATTATTTACACAAAGAAAACACAGTTAAACATACACATCCGCCTTGGAACGGTCTATGCAAAACATTGGGAGTTTCACACAGTTAAAAGGCGCTCTGAATCTAACACTTAGACTAGAATCAATCATAAAGAGAGGAATAAATGAATCTCCTGAGATATGATCGAAAGATAAGAAAGTACTTTAGCCTCCAGTAGTCTTCAATGTATGACAAGTACCCGTTTGCCTATACAAAACACGAACATATATCAAACGCGAGTAAATAAACACTGAACTTTTAGCATTTTAACTGCAAGAACATGAGTATGAACAAGGGATGTTACGTAAAATCAATTGACTAAATATCTCACAATGGTGACATTTATTTTATGCGGTTTTATATCTTCAATTAAATTTTAAACAAGAGATTGCCAAGCAATATGGTCCCCTACCGGTGAAACTCCACCATTGTCAGATTTTTTATTTTTATTTTTTTATTTTTTATATTTGTTGCCATAGCAACCAGAATTCTTGACGTAGGAACAAAATTAAATGACGTGCATAATCTTCATATTGCCATATATTCATGTTTCAAGTTTCATGAAAAAATATGAAGAACCTTTAAAATTATCGCAGGCTCCAGAAAAGTGTGACGGACAGACTGACTGACTGACTGACTGACTGACTGACTGACTGACTGACTGACTGACTGATTGACTGACTGACTGACTGACTGACAGATTGACTGACTGACTGACTGACTGACTGACTGACTGACTGACTGACTGACTGACTGACTGACTGACTGACTGACTGACTGACTGACTGACTGACTGACTGACTGACTGACTGACTGACTGACTGACTGACACACAGAGCGCAAACCATAAGTCCACTCCGGTTACACCGGTAGGGGACAAAAACACTGTTTGGGAACAGGTAACTCGTATTTGGTGTAGAACTGAACATAGTTTCTATCTGTCGTATGAACAAATCTGCAAAGAATAGTGGGCATGTCTCAACAGTGTACATTTCTTGAGTACATCACTGAATTCCGATTTTACGTACACAAAATATTTTCAATATTATTAAACTCTAAATCCGTTGATTTTCTGGTACCACTTCTTCTGAAGTTTATTATATTTTTGTTTTCATGAACGTTTGATATGTTTTGAAGCATATATTAATAAGGCACTATATACTCTGATAAAGCACTAATTGCATTCCATTGCAACTTAATCACTTTTTGTTAAAATATGTATGAGAGCAACTGAATAACAACTTTCTGCAGGTGAGTGATTGCAAAAAAAGCTAATCAAGAGGAGCGGAAAATTGCTTCGACAGATTTTGGGCGACGTGGTATGCAAAACGGGGTTAAAACCCCATAAAAAAGATATGCAAATAAACACAACTAGTGTCACTTTATCAGTCCAAATATAGTATATGAGGATCTCAACTTGAAATGCTACATAAGTTTTGGGATGTGAATAAGTTGAGATCAGTCATCATATGTAATCAGTTGTTTTTGTGTCCGTTATAACGTTTTTTAACGGAAAAAAAACACACACACTTATCCGGTTTAGATTAAGATTGTGAATTGGCAATTTAAATAGAATAGTGTATTTTTTAAGATATGCATTTATTGTAACGACTAGTAAGTCTGTGTTATAAATGTTAGTTTTAGCGAAATAAAGTATACCGTGCTAATCAAATAGGGTTGGGTTTGTTTTGTCATCAAATTTTAAATATCAAAATATGTATGCACATCATGTTAGTCTTTAGCACTAAAATCGTAACCTCAATGTCTGTGCGTTTTATTAAGATATGTACTTCTTAGAGTCCATGAACATCTGTGTGTTGAAAATAAATATGTTGTACATGTACAATATTCGAAAGGAATGCAGGTATAAAATATGATTTTGAATAAGTAGGAATATAAAAAAACGCAAGGAAGAATATCAGGAGAAAAATTCATATTAACCCTTCTGGTCTTTTATTTACATACATATGTACGTGTAGAAATTATGTATGCTATTGATAAACGTGTCTTATATATAATGTAAGTTTTACTTAAATACAAAATTTTATAAAGATACAACATTTTGTTTCTTGATCCCTGTGAATATTGCTGGCAATTTTTCATTTTTGCTCAATGATTTACTTTCTCAATATGATCATACAGGATAATTACAATATTAAAACGCCCAACTATGTAACCCGTCGAGTCGCTGAACGAATGTACGCATAAAATCTCAAAGAATTACAGAAGAACAAACGTGAGCCCCAGTCCATGATTTTTTAATTTAAGACACTTCGCCAGGAAAGTCGATGTCCCTTGAAAATTCGGAAACTGGACTTGATCATAGATTATATCCGAGCTTATTTCTGGGCATTTCCATTTTAGTTTTTACTGATTTGTCCATCAAATAGTTTTGTAGAGAGTCGTTCGTTCTCTCAATGTTTTTTTTTCATTACGATGTCATTTGTAAAAATGTCAACAAACAAATAGCCAAAACATTTAAAAGTCAGATTTTGATTGGAATAATGGGAAATTAGTGCCAATTACATTGATATACCGAAATTGCTGCCAATGCTTTACAATCGGATTTTTGAGGCTGCTCATGAAATCTTCCTCGGACTGTACCCCCCCCCCTCCTTATCCCATATGAATTTACACGAATCTCAGGATAACACAACAGGGAAAGTATGACCTGAAGATATCGGCGGAATAAATCACACCCATGTTTCTGGGACAAGATTTAAAACTTGTTTTTTGTTTAACACTCGTATTCATTTACTTCCGCAAGCCATAAATACGTTTTTTCAACGAACATTTGACCATTTCAGCTAGTCCTGACAATAACATCAATACCTGTCTCGAGGTGTTTTATTTTGACGAGATCGTCAACACTGCGTATATATTTATGATACATATTCAAGTCTTTAGTTTCATTATTTTTTCAAGTATTACTAAGTAAATTAATTTTATGTTTTTTCATGGTAATATATTGTGACGTATCATTTACGTAGCTAGATTTCGCCTGACATTAATATATGATATAAACGCAATATTTGTTTAATAGTTGATGGATTATAGACTGGTGAAAGACATGATTTTTTAAGAATAAGTAGGTTTATAGGTGTGTTACCTAGTAAAATGTAGCAAACATTTAAGATGCATTTTGCCATTATTGCTACTATTACCCAATGTTAAACATCTTAAAAGGATTGTTATTTTGTAGTGTTGACAGCAAATAAGTGCATTTGGGGATCTATGCTGGCATAATTTTCAAGATTCCAAGATGTTTACGTATCGGCGCCGGAAGCCGAAATCGCGGGAAATCACAACACGATATTATTAAATGTATGGGTGTATAATACAACCACAACAATGACAAACGCACCACTTGATAACATGTGCTTGTTCATTCTTTTTAAAATTTACACGTCGACGAAAAGACATGGTAGCGATGTCGCAACTTGTAGATGCGGATAAAGAGAGCCGAATGTATATATTATGCGGGTATGTGTCGATAATTCGACATATTATGATCGCGTCTGATGAAAACTTATATTGTAAACATATCTACAGAACAAGACAATTAACATACCTGTTGTTTCTGTTAATAAAACCCTGAATTTCTATAGAATTCCCTTGCATTTATGCGTTAAATTAATTTAAGTTAACGCCCGACAAGTTCCTTTCTTGTTTTTCAAGTTTTCACTACGTAGTTTGACTCTCACATCATTTCATCGTATCCGTGTAACAAACGTACGCGCTTGAGCGATTCATAATCGACCGAAATATGATGTCTGCGTTGGGTGTTCCATTGAAAATTGTTGACATGCATGAATAAATTGTGTATTGACTGTTTTAAACCGGAGTAAACATTGTTCACTATTGCGACATATCGAAGCACAATGCAGCTACCACTCTCATTTGCGCATACGACCAGCATAACATGACAACTTCTTGATAGCTCAAATTGTATAACAATGATTAACACAAAAAACACATGTATGTTCCATAAACGTACTTATTAAAGGATTCAAGCTTCACAAATGATTATAACAATTAAAAAACAAACACGTGTATGTTCCTCAAACGTACATATTAAAGGATTCACGCTTCACAAATGAATACAAGTAAAGAAAAATTTAAATATTTGAAACACTTACCGTAAGTATTTTAAATAAAAATCTGTAAATTTGAATGCAAACTTGAGTTTTAACAGCGAACATAACAAAACCCAATACCAATAATCGGAAATATTTCAATAAAAAACGCTCGGCCTAATAAGCATACGCTCGATAATGTTACTCACCACTCACCAATCTTCCTCGTTTCGTTTTGTTAGGAAAACTTCCAGATGCTCCGATAGATGACATCAATACAAAGCTATTGTTAATAGTATCTATTTACCACACTACCACACGTTTTGCTACGTTTGTTAAGAACGTTGTGTATTTCAATATGAACGCATACCAAAAAATAAATTATAAAATATGAACAAGTTGTATTGGGACATATAGCATAGCATGAGAATCTTTTCTGCGGTTTGCTCATAATCAAAACATGTAGGATAACCTGTGACAACTGGACGCGATTTTTGTTTTGTAAAAACGGACACAACATGCTATTTCCAAAACATTGTGTTTGTTCTCTATTCAGTATTATTATCCCCCGCCATAGGCGGAGGGATATTGTTTTCGCGTTGTCCTTTCATCCGTCCGTCCGTCTTTCCGTCCGTCCGTCCGGCACTGTTGTGTCCGGAGCCATATCTTGGAAGTGCTTTGACGGATTTCATTGAAACTTGGTATGAGTATATATATATGGATAAGAGGATGATGCACGTTGGCGTTGTCCATCCGTCCAGAAAACTTTTGTGTCCAGAAGTATAATGGCGGGGGATGTCAATTCAACGAATTTGCTTGTTTTTTACTGCCAAGTCAGTTGTTTTGATAAATTGAGTACAAAATGGCATTCCTTTGGCAGTATGAGCCCGATGGCTTTATCCCAATCGGACACAAAAGCCGTTTTTAACAATATTTATTTAGTTATGAGTAAACACGGGTTAGCAATACTATACCAACTTACATAACACTTTAACAAAATATGTCCAACAGGTATTTATTGGGAGATTGGAGAACAACTGAATGCCGGACAACGACTACCCGGTGAAATCCTGTAAGACCATACAAGAAATTTTGCATGCTTATTTCTAAGCTAAAGTTTACTATTTTGTATATCCGGATTTCACCCGAGCAGTTTCGTTGTTCGACATCCAATCGACCACAAAAGCACATAAAACATTATACCAATGCAAACACATTTATTCACTGAATATTTAACATTTCAGTTTGACTAGACTGTCTTGTTCCCCGGTTTGGACTTGTTGCCATGGTTTCCGTACTCATCGTGTTGATCACAACTTCGATTCAACAAGTCGTCGAGCAAATTGTGCCTTTTAGGACAACCTACCAGCAAACAGTTAAAGCCACAAAGGCTAACTTTAAAATTATATGCCCAACTGAGGCTAACTTCAAATTGAAAACTGTCACAAAAGGCTAACTTCAAATATACGGCAAATGAATTTTAATTATTCAAATTAGATCAAAATTAGCTAAATTGCAGAATGAAAGTTTGATCTGTGGCTGACCCTGTGGAGCAGGCATCAATGCCAATTTAAACTATTAGAATATCAACTTAAGTATACACAAGTTATGTTGTGAGGTCGCTGTCCGCCATAGATCGCAACGAGTTAAACTCGGTGCGGTCACCGCCAACAGAATTAGAAATGCTAATGATCTTTTGGTGACAGCGAACCTAAACTGATACCGTTTGCCGGATGATGAGTACGGGAATCATTTATCTGTCCAGAGATTTACTCAAAACATTTTGAAGCCCCTCTTTTGCACGCATACAATGCATCCGCTATCTGCTCAATAAAGACAGAATTGTCAAGGGAGGATAGGTGTACTCCGTCTTCAGCGAATAATGCTGGAGTAACTTCCTTTAATTTCTCATACTTTAGTTTATATAGAAACCTTCATTCATGTGCATAATTTTGTTTGCTGCATAACTGTATATTCTTCTCCTACAAGAGTTCATAGCGACATGATCATTTGAATAACGCCACGAACCGCGTGGCAAAAATTGGGACAACACAACTTTACACTTAAAACTGAAAGCATCATTTATGAAGTTAATAATGACATCTATAAGAGAACGAATGTTTTTTTAATCAAGAAGACCCTAGTCATTACCACCGCAGTGTAATATGATCAAATCTGGTGTCTCGGCAACTTGCGTCAATGTCTTTAATCTGCTGACAACGTCCATCAGTGACAAGCCATCATATCCCTGCCACATTATGATTGCGTCTGATAAACCCATATTTAGACATTCCGGCCTCTGTCTCGCCGCTACAAAAGCTTGCTTGACTATTGATGAACCAAGGATCCACACTTTGATTGGACCTAGAACAATGCCATTACTATAACATAACAGGTAACGACAAGCTTCAGCTTGAACAATGTTTTATGACGATTGCGGTAATGTATAAAATATTCAGGCTTAAAATAAACACGATACGCCTCTGAACGCCATCTACCAGCTTTCTTTATAGTTTCAACATCACAACCTGCCATTGCCGCAGAAGTTGCTGCCCCGATTCTAAAGGAATGCGATGTAAACTTGCCGTAATCCAGATGACAATTGGTATCTCGTTAAGGGATTTCCATCTAAATGACAGAAGAACGGCCCTAGGTGGGCGTCTTTTCAGGAACCCCGAAAAGTTGTTTATCGCACATATTTCTGTTGAAGTGGATTTGTTCATCTTTAAAATTGTCCCTGAACCATATTGATCTGTTTTACAAAACCAAATAGCAAGTAGGATTATGCCATCTTTCTCATAAACCAAAACATATGACTGTGAAATAACCATTGAAGGAGATTTTTTTATGACAATTTCGTCCACCCTAAGAAAGCCGAAAAAGCAAGGCTATATGCTGCAGCGAACAAGTGACTCTCATACATATTATTACATACTATAGGCAAAACTGACACTATCTGTTTCAATATATGCGTGGTTATTGGGAATCGAGAACCCCTCCCTACCGAAGATATCATCTTTAAATCTTCCAAAGCCTTCTCAATGACGTAATGCCTAGAAACATCTAAAACGCCCCTTATTTAACATTGAAAACTGACCGCTTTCTCGTACAAACAAGCTGTGAAGTGGGACGAACCACTCAAAGATAACCAAGAAATAAACATGACAATATGCTTTAAATTTGGTAGCCAAATGTATAGTAAATTATATTTCTTTCTGAAGTTTTCAAATGGTTGAAAACCATTGTTATAAGCTTCCGTTGCATTATCTGCAAATGCCGCCTTTAACAATCGCTCAGACTCAGACTGGATATCAGAGATTGAAAATGTGCTGGTTTCTGGCATGGATCCTGGTGTGGGCATACTTTAGGGAACCTGTCACATTGCTTGCGAGAAATAGAATCGGCTATAGAATTAACATGAGTAGGAATATGCAAAGACTTAACTACGATACGAAATTCCATAACTAACATAACAAATGCCCTCACTAGCTGCATAAGTCTTTTTGACTTTGATGTTTGCTTATTGATAACCATAACCAAAGCTTCATTATCTATTCGGAGTAAAACTTTCCTATGCTGCAGCTTTCCAGCCCATAGGCACATGCAAAGAATCACAGGGACCATTTATGAAAATGTGATAATTTTCATAACCGAACCCCATTGTTTAGGCCAGGGAAAAAATGACCATTCTCCATTGAAAAAGCAGCCACATCCAAGATCAAGGGAACCTGCACTGTCTGAGAATAATTGTTTAACGCTGCTGTCTAACCATGAGTCCGGAGGGATATGCGTTACACCATTAAATTTTTCTAAACAAATAACCACATATCTAAATCGAGCTTAATTGCCTCTGTCATACGTTATCTATGATGTGCATGGTTTGCACTGACCATCGCATCATAGCACCTACGCAGGAAAGTCCTCCCTGACCTAATAGCCTGACAGAAAAATGACAATTTTCCAACCAACGACTGATATTCCCGTAATGTAACCTTTCTTTCCTGAAGTACCTGCAACTCCTCGACCTTGAGAAACGGAATCCAAATGATCATGTTAACCGAATCCAGCTCTAATCCTAAAAATATTAACCTCTTACAAGGACCAACTGATTACTCATCAGCAATAGGAACCCCCAGCAAGCTACACACCTGTGCGAATGTACCAACCAGATCATTACAATGCCCCGTAGTGTCAGCCCCCCGCAAAATAAAGTCATTTCAATAATGATCCGAGGAATCCCTTTTTGCAAAATAAGTAACTAATCACTGCAAGAATGTAGCAAACTTCTCAAACAGTGCACAAGATTCTCTGCAACCCATAGGCAAAAATGTATCTATGTAAATGTTTCCATCACTATCCTTTATGCCTAACACACAAAAGTCATCTGGACAAATAGGTAACAGCCGAAATGCTGATTTTATGTCACGTTTGGCCATTTTGGTGTTAAAACCAAGCTTCAAAATATTATCTGCCACTGTATCAATTGTGGTATAATTAACACTACTAAGATCATCACTTATGCCATCATTAACACTACCTCCTTTTGGACAAGACAAATGTGTAATAAGCCGCCATGATCCGTCCGATTTTGGAACGAGACCAACAGGGAAATTTTTATAATTTTTTATTGGAGAATACTTAAACGGACCCGCAAATCTACCAGCCGCCACCTCACTGTTTATTTTTTGCTTTAAAATATTTGAACGTAAACGCGCCGATTTCAAATTACATGCATCTGTTGAAACTCTCGGCCCGTTAAACTCAAGACGAAAGCCTTTCAAAAATCCCTCTTTAAATATTTCTGCATCTGGTAGATTTGTATAAATGTTCAAATATGAAATAAGCACATCAGCATTTATCGGTGATTTTCCCAGACTTAAATCAATATTTTCGCATGTTGGCGTAAGGGTGTATTGGTCTGAAACCCGGTGTAAACCCAGCCTCACGCGGGCCCTAGGGATCAGGGGCCCTGCCTGGCAAGAATCCTCTATTTCCCTGAACCTGCACTCCGCTGAAAGCAGAACTTCACATATTAGAAGGATGATTACCACTACAACTGAGATAACTATGCCTATACGGACAAGGATCCCTAGCACACCTGCAGTAATTTAAGTCATAACATTTTCTTATCATGACTCTTTCTGCACCTGCCCCCTGCATAGAAGGTCCCACATATAGCAACCATAGCTCATAATCAATTTTATCAAAGCGGATACCAGTACGATCAACCGCAATGCGCAAACGAAACTGCTGGTCATAGGCTTTTCAACCCAGCCCTACATGCCTCCTTGCCGCAGTCCTAATTGTACTCATGTACTTGAGTAACTCCTGCGTCCTGTGAGGATGGGCTATTAAGAAGATACTAGCATATTCTAGAAATGCGTCTGACCACGCTTCAATTGTATTTATTGATTTTGAAGGCTCAAGTGGTTTGATAACCAACTTCCCAAATTGACTGAGGTTCAAACCATGCACCTGTTCCATTGGTTGAGACTCTAATAGTGAAGCCATATCTATGTACGTTCCGGAAATTATCTTTTGTTTAATGACAGGTGATACATGCAAACCCAACTGGTTGTGCACACTTGCAATTGATATGGGATATGTGTCAAAATCAAAAGGCAAAGCCTGTTTATTACCTGGGTAAGCCTCAACGCCAACTGGCATCTCTGGAGCTGTTGCATGCATCGGGGATCAACTCGATACATGACCCAGGGGCTGACTCTGTAACATGCCTACTTGTACCAGGGACTGCCTCTGCGCTTGATGGCCCAGGGCCTGGCGCTGCACCAGATGAACCACTGTCAGTGACCGATTTCCCCTCTCGCCTACGCTTTGAGATGGTTTCTGCAAGTTCCATCATGGAATCCGTCGTCCGCTTACTTTTTGCTTTTGCCTTCGGCATTGTGACTTAGGCGTAATCGTTTAGAAACATGAAAAATAAATTAAATAAATAAATAAAATTTCCATTTAACACTGCAACGTGATGGTGCATAATCATTTTTTTTCTATAACACTGCTCATACCAATAAAATAATACGAGATGATCATGATGACGATGACAACCACAATAACAACCTTTTTAATCGATAAAATAGAGCTCAAATAAATTTCATCCAATTAAATACATCACCTACAGTACTCCTTAAGTCAGTATGCTTAAACTATGACCTTATTAAACAACGATGTTGTACAAATCAAATTATTTTTGCCAAAATTGTTAAAGAAAATGTTTACGAACCTTTTAATTTTCGCCTGATTCGAAAAGTGGAAGTAGCAAGGCGGTGTAAACCCAACATCATGCCGAACAAAGTATCCCTACTATTTTTTCATAAGGCGGTGTTAAACTAACTCCGATCAAAATATCCCTTATTTTTTACAGAGCAAAATAGAACAGGACAGACCGCACTCCAATAACGATCGGTTATCGATTAACGATAACCGCTAATATTGCTATACATTGCTTAACACAAAAATGCAAAGTACAATTTTGCAGATTTTTGGAAAAAGTTCGAGGCGTATACTGTGTCTCTCTTCTGTGAGTTTTTATGGTGTAAACTACTACGCTTGGATCGAAATGTAAAAACTAGAAACAGAACAGAACATCTGTTAAACATTACTAAGGTATATGCCTTAAAAAATGGTACACATAGTTATTGCTATAGCTATTTATCAACAAGTTTAAAAGAATATTGTAGATAACGATAAAAATAGCTGTTTGCATGTTGCAGCATTTATTTGTAATATGCTAACGATATATAGATATAAATAAAAGCAGTAGAATTTTAAAAATAAGGAAATTGTGAAAAGACGAGAAGCAGTTGCGGAACGGGGCATGCTAAGCAGAATATGGTCCGTTTATATGATGGAGTAACGTTACAACCAATGATCTCTTTACCTCCTATGATAATTGATATAACATTTACTGTCTGTGTAATAACGATGATAGCATTGTCTTAAATACTGTGAAAGTATAAACATTCGTACACAGACTATTAAACTTACACATGGTCCGTTATAGCTAGGGTATTTTGTGTTAACG
Source organism: Dreissena polymorpha (assembly GCF_020536995.1). NCBI lineage: Eukaryota > Metazoa > Mollusca > Bivalvia > Myida > Dreissenidae > Dreissena > Dreissena polymorpha. Next base: position 43,328,398 of record NC_068367.1, read on the forward strand.
ATGCATACTAACGCATATTTAAATTATTAAAATATGAAGCGTTATTATTTTTATATCATTTTCTATTACACTCGCAACCATCATACAATCGCAATAATATAACTTGAACATGGTTAAACTCCATTAGTTTGTCTATTTCCATATTGCTTTATTATCTGAAGAGCTTATGCAATGATGCGCATTGAGCTTATTATTGATAATGGTTGTCACACTTGAGTTTAGCAATGACTGTATGGGTTGTTTGTATTACACAGATATGCAACGTACAGTATTTGATAGCCATAACAAGCGGCATTGTATTACCGCGATCGATTACGGAAAATAATAATAATCTACGTAAACAGCTCACACTGTTTAGTTTGTATGATACCGTAGGCTGGTTGGACACCACCAGGATTGTATCCGTTGACCCGTCCATTAGATCAAAAACGTCAATGGTAAGTAGGTCTGCTTCTAAACCTACATCTTTAGCTCATCTGTTCAGACATTTTTCTAGACAATCTTCGCACAATCCACAATGTCTTTGTTCATTTTCGATACATCGTTCCCAAACCATGCATAAGTGACAGGAAAAGAGTGCTAGAAAAGTGAACATAAGTTAGAATGTTCCCTCTATGAGTTTGGAAAATCCTCATCATGATGATTTGGTTATTACCATCTTTAATCAATCAGATCATGGTAGATACCCGTTGTATGTGAAAATATATGTACGAATTGTTAAATATTGGTTAAAAATTGTTAACAGTAAAAATATTATTATACAAACTGTATATATCTAAGCATTGAATGATTGTATTAAAGGATGCAAAAATTGGGTTGCAAATGTTAAACAATTGTTAAATGAATACGGATTTTCCCATGTGTTTGAAACTGCAAATATAACTAATAGTAGTTCTTTTGTATGTGAATTTAAATGCAGACTTATTGACACCGCTAAGCAGGAATGGTTTGGAAATATGAATAGAAGTTCTGTTCTAGATATGTATAAAAAATTAAAAACCTCTCTTGAATATGAGAACTTCTTGGATTTATTGCCTTAAAATCTACGTGTATACTTTGTTAAATTAAGGGCTTCGGTCCACCCGTTGAGAATTCAGACCGGAAGGTACTCACGCAACAATATCCCTCGTAAGGAACGGTATTGTCTTTGTTGTAATCAACGGGACATAGAGGATGAATTCCATTGTATTTGTGTTTGTGCATTCTTTCGTTTACTACGTCAAAAATACATTAAACGTATTTATCACATGAACCCATATGTTGTAAAGTTTCATAATTTATTGACATCAACATGTAAATTTGAAATTAATAATGAATGTAAATATGTTAAAGAAGCCTTAACTATACGAAATTCTATTATAAATACCACTAATTGACTTAATAGTTTTTTTCTTATTAAGTTCCCATAAATATCTGTCACTTTTTTGCATTGATATTATGTGAAATAATTGTTCTTCTGTTGTTGTACTTTCTGCAAAAATTATACCATATATACCATACCCAAATTAAACGTAATAGTTTATCCTTACTGCCTTCAAAAAATAAGTATGTTTCTTCTTTTCAAAATCGTTGTTTTTTCTCTGTTCATATTTTGTTTTGAAATTTCACTGAATTTACACATTGCATTTATAAATATATATATAATATTGTATCATTGATTTTGTCAAAATTATTATATTTTGACACGTGACATTGTTTAATTTATAAATATATGCATTAAAGACTTAAAGACGATGTGCATATGTATAAGTCTGAATAAACTGTCTGTTCTGTTGTCTGTTCTGTTCATTTTCTGTAAATACAGATGTCGGTGGGTTTTTTTTTAATTGCGACAACTTTGTGCAAGGTCTTACACCAGCGGTTATGACCGTAGTAGCAATTTTTTTCATTTTCTTGCTATCGGTACGACATGTTGGCTTCATAACATCCGACAGTAGTTTGTTTATGCAGGCAACAACAGTTGCAACACATTTGTCTGGCATTGCGAAATGTTCGTCTTAAACTGTACGTTAATGAACTTCTTCGACCATATGGATCCTTCAGAAAAAAGTCCTTCATACTGTAAACCAAACATTAATTAACGTTTTAATCACAAACTCAACATGCTTGACTGTTTTGGGGGAAGGCGAGCAAACCGACTAATTTTCCTTCATCACACTAATCGGTTCACGCCTTACTATGTGGTCATGCAGTTCACAGGCACCATCCTAAAAATCATCAGAATAATGCAAGATGACGGTTTCGCATGGCTCAACGGCACTAATTTTCTAAACGTGGAAGTTTTGCGTATATTGAATGCTACGAAGGTCTTCCATATTCAAGCTGTTTTTCAAATCATGTTTTTCACTCGCACCCATAGGCTGAAAAATGTATTTATGTGCGTCAGCATCCACCTTGCCTTAATCTGGCTAGATTTGTCTCCACGAGCCGATACTTTTGTGTAACCAGTGACTTCGTCACTTTGAACTTTCTGTATGGATTGTTATGGATTCCTACCATCTTATTTTACATTCCAATGATTAATACAATGTCAATTAAACCCGAAGTTTATGACAAAGTTAAAAAATAGCGATCAAATGCGTTCATATTAGCGTCAAATACGCTTCCGTATATAAGTTATATTTAGAAAGCAATAACCATTGACTTAAATCCAATCACGCGGAAGACTGCGTCTACAGTTATATATGTTCGAATTTTGAAAGCACTTCAGCGTTCAACTTCATCCATTGGGTTCATTATTTTAGTACATGTATCACTATTAGTATCAATATAATACTTAGTATAATAGATAGATATATTTGACTTTTGATTTATTTATTATTTTTGGAAAATGTCAATAAATGGAACATAAGTGCTTCGAGCTTTAAATAGTATTCGGTTTTATACTCCGCAGTCATATTGAGGTAGTGGTATAGTTTAGACAGGTGTAGTTTCGGACTAAGGCCGTATACGTAAGTTTCTTTTTTCTATATTGCATTTCATTTCCAGAACAAATTATATGTAATCAATCGCGAATGGACAATAAATCAAAGTATGCGTAATAAGTTTAAATGTCTTAATCAAGGTCAAGGCAATGCAATTAAATAAATTATTTGCGATTGCCGATACGAATGTATCCTGACGTCTATGTTAATGAAGTTCGAATTTTAGTTTAGAACTGAAAACTCATATATTATTATTAAAGCAAAACCAGTAACTTTTATTAAATTAAACAATTAATTAGGGTTTTAAACAAATAAAGGTAATTCGGTTTACCCTATTTAAGGAAGTAATTTTGCTCCATGGCTGACGTAAAGGGCAAGATAACAACCCTGAAGTGTGGTCCATGCTTGTTCGATGGCAACTCAGTGGAGCCAACGCAGTTCTGTGTTGACTGTCTGGAATATTTGTGTACTGGATGTGCACGCGAACATCGAAGGCATAAGCCATCATGTGAACATACATTACTCGAAGACAGTGACTTTCCGCCAGATGTTAAATTATTTGAAGAAATGAAAAAATTATCTTATTGTCAGAAACATCCAAATGTTGAAGTATACCAATACTGCCCACATCATGGTGAATTAATTTGCATGTTGTGTCTGCAAACATACCACAGGTTCTGCGAAGGTCTATCTGACCTTACAGATTTGCTTGTAGATGAATCCATGCGTATGAAACCGGAAGAACGTATTCATAACCTCCAGATTAAGTGTAAAGAAAAATTAAATGAAATTATGCCACATTTAGATGAAGCCTTGGTCGATATAAATAAAGTAGATAAACAAATACATGATTGTTTTCATATTTTGAAAGAGAACGTTGATCAAATAGAAAAGAAATTGAATCAAAAGCTTGACACTTCGACTCAACGTGTTATACAGTTAAAGCAAACTTTATCAAAACTGGAAAAGAAAACATTGATTTACGAGAATATGCACAATATAACGTCCAAGTATGGAACAGAAAAGCATAGAATAGCCTTTAACTTCACATTGTCGACGCTACAAAAGGACCTTGACGAAGATGACTCGGTGAAATCCGTAATAAATGACAAATTACAATTTATACAACCGACAAAAGTAGAAGATCTGATGGGCATGTTGCGTCGATTCGATGTTGTGCTTACATGCAGAGATGAGCAAGAATCCGAATTGAGCAGCGATGAGGCATCTATACATGAGGACGCAATGGAATTTCAAGAGCCAAAAACACGAGATGTAGCGACACAGTATGAGGAAAATTTGGCTGAATGTGGAAAGGCTTCCAAACGACGTTTGAGATGCTTGAATGTTATTCATGATAACATTAGACTATTAAAGTTTGAGTATCATCAGAAAAAAGAAATAAAGCGTTCCGTTGTAGCAGTAGACATATTATATGACGGCAGAATAATTTTGTTGCAGCATGAAAAAATGTTGACATTGCACTCATCGAAACTGCAATTATCATCAACATTCCAACTAAAACGAAATGCTAAAGACATGTGTGCTGTACAGCAAACCAGTAAAGGTGACTTTACACTAGCTGTTTGTTTTGAACAGTCAAGTAAAATTTCAATCCTAGAATATCACGACGAGTTTCAAGAAACGAACTATTTTAATTGCAGCCAGAATGTTATCAGTATATCAATGTATGATTATCATTTAGTTACGCTTGTAGAACGGAAGAGTTCAAAATCATCCTATGAAATTCAGCTGTTGGATATCCCGACTGGTCACGTGTGTTACACCTTTGACGAGTTTAAAAAAGAAACATCCGAACACGCCAACTATTACGCATGTATTACCTTTATTAAACCTTACAGAATACGTGCGTGCCAAAAGACTAATCATGTTGTTTTAGTTGATGCAAATGCAGTTTACCGTTTCAGCATCGGAGACGGTAAATGTGAAAATGATACATTGTACGCAGTCGGTCAATGTGTGTGGTATCATGATGAAGTACTGAAAACCCCGCCGAACCTCAAAAATGCAACGGATGTTAAATGCGATTCTCAAGGAAATATGTATGTCCAGGCAAATAACAGTTTGTATCAGTTATATCCATCAAATGGCCGCTTCATTATAAGACTACTTATGAAACAGTTTGACAATGTTTCTGCACTGGCCATAGACGAATCACGTAATCGTTTAGTAGTGGGATATAAAGATTCTGATCGTGCTCATGTTTACAAATATAGCTTTCTCAGAGACCGATAAGGATTTAACAAATATTAGCTTTTGTCTTTGAACATTTTACAAATAACGGTTGTTTCTCAGCGCTAGTGTTGCTTATTTTCAAAGTAGAATGCTTGAAAGGACGATACATGACTGAAACATAACAACAGTGTGAAACATTACAGGTTCTTGTTCATTTAAGTTTGAATAGCTATTGTATTTCAAGAAATGGGTACGTTAATTATTAAATTTAACATTACATTGGACTGAACGGCTTGATTGTGATGTGTAGTGTAAAATTTAATAATCAACTACATAATTAATATACAATTAATTTATTTTCCCTTTGAAAGATGCACACAAAAATAATCAAACATGTAAGCTTGTAGATTTTGAATGAACATATAGTTGTATTATATGCTAGAGGAACATATGTTTACTTTATGCTTGCCATTACGCTTTTGGAATTCAACGGATGATAAATGTTTACGTACACTTACGATATTATGTATTCATACTCATGAACGACTGGCAAGGTAACCAAATCATATGAATAAAGAATGTTTGTAGAATAAAATAATATATATGACTTTTTGTTCGCTAAAGTTATCAGACCTTTGTAGGTGGTACGAAATGAAAGGTTTAACATAATCTTCATCATTCTGTTTTTAAGTATATAACGTTTCATCAGAATATCAAGGTTACTAAAAAGGTTATCAAATTATTAAGTTTTGCGTTCAGATGACATGAGGGATAACGGATGGACTTAACGATGCAGGCACAATATATTTTATGAATAAATATTGCACATCATCATATAAATGAAATTATGTCGTTTGTGGTTGAATTTGAACAACATTCTCAGAAGGAACCAATACAAAACCTCCAACACAACAGCTTTAAGCAATTATTCAGTCTGCTTAAAGCACTGATGTTAAAGTAAAAGCAGTTTGAAAAGACGCGTTAAGGCAATAAAAATGTTGCCTTAAATAATACTATGTTTAGCATATATGGAAACAGATATACTAATAGACAAAAATATCAGGGACCGAACATATAAAGGTCGAAATAAACTAATATCCAGCTCCATTTTTCGAATACTGTGTAGGCTTCATTATATGCAATCTCTGAAGCGCTAAAATAGGTCATTCTGGCTGTTAACGTTTGGCATGTATAACAAAGCTAGGTAAGTAGTACACGAATTTTACAAAATACTGATTTGTTTAACCCATTAGTAATCGATACAAATGTCAAAAACACTTTTTAAATTAAATAATATTTTAAATAATGATATGCTTTTTTGGATTGTATGTATAAAATGTATACTGGAAAGATTATTTATTATTTTGTTTTAAAATTGTTATTTTACAAATCTGTTCATTTTTGTATGCAAGACGGCGATTTTAAAATTAAACCAGTATTCAGAAGGATTTTGTGAATGAAAGAGGATACAATGTTATACATGAATGTTAAGGGCTACGACCATGCAATAAATGTTATATTTGATTCACAAGGTAATATATATGCGCTAAATTTAAATTCGTTTATGAAACAGGTAAATGCGAATAGAGGTTTTCACGACATTGATGAAAGTCTTTTTACAAACTATAACAATGGCTCAGCGATAGCTATTGAAGAACACCGGAAACATATATTGATTTGCTATTCATATCTTTGTATTCAGACGCGCAATTTAAATAAGGTTCGAATGCAGCCTTAATATCTTCTATTCGTTCATTGAATTGGTAACCTCCATTATAACTGTATTGATTGAATATAGCCATTCAAAGTTTTTTATAGGTGTGTTATAAGTTGGATATTTGTTGATTCTGAATTTAACTGAAGTAAATTAAATAGGCAAAAATCTTACGATAATGTTCAAGAAATAAAAATATGCCTTCTGGATTTAAAGTGTCGATTTTACTAATTTACAGGAGTGATTTCTTATGAAATAAAATCAAGTTGTTAAAACGATATAAAGTGTCCTTTGATAATTACATGCACATGTTGTTTTAATATATTTAATTTGAGTTATGATATTTAATCCAGTGCGTACATAGCATTCAACTTTCGGGTGAACCTTGACAATTGTTCCCTACATATAATACAGTGTCCATCATTTAATAATTGTATTTTCTATTATATAATTGCTACATTAATTTATTATTAATAGCAAACATTATATTAATTACACAAGGAACTCAAACTTTATTTTAAATTTGCATATAATGCGTATAAATTATGTAAATGGCATATTTATCAAATGCTGGTAATATGTATTAACCTTTTTAAGGTACAGAGATACATCATCAGTATTTCTTGTAAGTATGTCTTTAACGTATCACAAACACAGTTTACTCATAGTGATGGATAAATGTATTAGTCAATTTCCAAAAAATCTTTAAACTTCATCATCATCATCCTCATTTAAATCAAAAGTATGCGTGTTGCACTAACCAGTTTCTTTTTCTATCTCATAAATGATTTCATAAAGACACAGAAATTGGTGTTTGTACTTAACATATGCTACACATAAATGAAAATCAGTTATATTATTATTTTACGTATTTAATTTGCAATGGTGATGAACCCCTATAGCACCTCTAAATGAAACAATTTTCATGGCATAACGTTGCGCCATCTTCCTAACGAACGAGAACCGGTTTAGGTTAGGGTCCCATCTGACATAACGTTGTAACTGAACTCAAAATAGACACTAAAACCATCTGTATTAAAAATCAACACTTAAGTACCTATGTTCGATTATTTCAACAAACAAGCCTATCAAATGACGGGAAGGCGGTCGGGTATTGTATACACACAAAAACGTATGAAATGGCCAGAGAGCGGGTTAATCATAATATATGATTTCTTTCTCTCTTTACATAATTTATCACCGGGTTCAGGTTATACACACCTCGAATAGCGAATCAATAGGTGTACAACGCATATACATGACAAAATGAGAAACTCGTGCGTATTTCGACCTAAACAATTACCAAATGGCTTTACTAAATAACAATAACAACACAACACCTTTTTTTTCAAAACGAGAATATTATCATACCTTTAAGTATTATAAATATATAATTGTTCATGAAGAAATATTGAAAAGCTCAATTTTGTCACAAAAGTTGTTCATAAAATTTGATGTAAAACCAGACGATTTTTAAGCAAAGGAGTTCCATCATTAACACACTAATCCGGAAATTATACAACCGGTACATTCACATTGTATGAAACTTTGACAGTCAATCATGTGACCGCCAGATCGTTGGGAAAAAAATGATAAAGATCATTATGGTGGGCATAATATTGCCGATTAAAATATTGGTTAAATGTCTAATTTTACATAATTTTCCCCATATCTTACAATGGTGTTTTAAAAATCGTGTCACATATAAATCGAATATGTGTTCATTAAAGTGATGGAAATGATGCTCGGGCTATCTAAAATAAATTATTAGATTGAAAGGGGCATATATTATGATTGACGAACAAAAGTTGGTCAGCCGAGCAGAAGTAAGGGAAAACTAGTTTTTCTAACTGGAAACAACATTTCAAACAAATAAATATTTAAAATAAAATGAAAATCAGTCAGTTTTATTTTGAATTTGTGACTACAAGTATTATGCGCAAAATTGCGTTCTATAAAAAAGAAAGTATAATAATCAAGGCACCTATGTTTGAAATAAAACAGCTATCTCAAACGTGTATATTAAATGTTCATTGGTTACATTCAAGAATTTATAGTAACGCATTTTATACTAAAAAAGATCTACAAATAACTATCTGGTATCATCTGGGAATACAAGTCATAAATGTGTTATTTATCATTTTTAGCAATTTCTGAAAGCAACAATGCAGAGGCGTATTTAGGTGGGGGCTAGGGGGCTACCCCCCCCCCCCCAGCTGGCTGAAAAGATACGATTTTTGTTTTTTAAATGAGCCCCTTATAGTTTCAATCCACTTGTGTATTTCCTGTCATATGCCCCTAATTAAGCAATAAGCAGCTGTCAATTTGTGTAATCAGCCCCCAGGCATGTGTACAGACGATCTAACCTTCGCCAGCTAAACTGCACGCTTCACTGACTGTAAGTGATAAGCTACGCTATTTGATTAGCAATAGGTAAATGTTTACAAATGGCTCATTAATTTTTCGGTAAGTTTCTTTGATGAATTTAAAGGGCCTTTTCACAGATTACGGCATGTATTCAAGTTTGTCACTAAATGCGTTATATTGATATATGTTAACATTGGGTCTAAAACTCTCCAATAAAAAAAAACAAGAATACAATTAAAGACTTAAAAAAAATAAACCTCAATGGGACTCGAACCACTGACCCCTGGAGCCATGGAGCAAAAGTCTACCGCTCTATCATCATTCGACCATCCGCATAGATAGAACTTGAAATAAAGAGTGTTGTTAAAATGTTATTTTTATAATTTGTAAAAAAGGTTTATCAATGACTGCCTTATTTGACAGTTTTTGAACCACAAGACTCAACAAGATAATACATAATATGATTACAACCAAGTTTGATAAATATCTACCCATACAAGAGGGTGACTGAGTAGGATATCCAACATGGTTAATTAGGAGGTCCACCTATCTAACACTGTTAAAAATTTCTGGATAAAGACTATGTCTCCCACCACTTTAGTGGTGTAAGAGACATTTGATTTACCCCTGTGTGTCTGTTTGTCTGTCACACTTGATGTCTGAACTAAAGTTCTTGTTTGTTTTACATGCACTTTTATCATGCAATATGCTGATTAGATAGCATAAAATAGCGTCATTTCAAGGTGCTATTTAAACAAAAATTAGACGACATGAGGGGACACCATTCCCCCCTCCCCCATTCGACAACATGGTTAATTAAGAGGTCCACCCATCTAACACTGTTAACATTTCTGGATAAAGATTATGACTCACACCACTTTAGTGGTGTGAGAGACATTTGCTCTACCCCTGTGTGTCTGTTTGTCTGTCACATTTAATGTTTGAACTAAAGTTCTTGTTTGTTTTACATGCACTTTTATCATGCAAAATGCTGATTAGATAGCATGACATTGCGTCATTTCAAGGTGCCATTTCAAAAAAAAAATTACGACAGGAGGGGACACCCTCCCCCACCCTCCCCAATTCAGCCCCCCCTCTGAACACTTTCTGGATACGCCTCTGCAATGGATCATTATATTAACAACACAAAATGTTAGCTGAACACGAACATTTTGATACATAGCTGATAATGTTTGGTTATGAAACGATGGAATGCGACTGTTGTCTTTAGATACTGTTTATGAACGATTCGGGTTTTTTTACATTTCTTGCTTTATTTTGGCCATTAAAATGCTAGAAGTAGCTGAGCATGCCGACTCAATATATCATTTTTGTATTGTTAAAAATCAAATCATTATAAAATTATGATGCAAGACAAATATTCGAAAATATGAAACTTACAATCCACGTTAGCATTAAAAGTGGCGTTACACAGATTTATGATGATAAAATACCTTGTAGATATACATTGATTTTTACAGTTTAAAACCAGTAATGAAAGAATAACTAAATACAAATACATGTGCGTTATCTTTAAATAGATTGAGAACAATGCACGTGATAAACCGTTTTGTTATATCGATATGAAAATGAGCTTCGGTTCTGAAAGTCGAAGTTTCCGACGTAACTTTAAACTAGCAATCGCATACGAAAGTGCCACATACGCTTCCATATTTTATAAATTGGTGGAAAGCAAAAACAGTATTGAACCAATTCAGTCATGCGGAAACCTTCTGCTACTGGGTTTAGTAAATAAAATATGGAATTTGTTTAACTTTCAACTTTTTAAACGCGGTATGTTATTTTTGTAGTATAATTAGTATTTATATGATTTGTCATATTATTGGTAGATTGATTTACTTTTCATTTCCAGAAAATGCTAATCAAAAGAACATGCCGCGCTGCGAGCTTTAAAAAGTAATTTTGTGTTCTACATTTCAGCCATTTTGAGGAAGTGGTCTGATTTCTAACTGGATAAGTTCGTTCGCGTGAGTTTCTTTGTTCTACAATTTGTTATCGAGTTTATCCTACAGAACAATACGTATCACTCGTTTATGGATCACAAATACAAAGTTGATAAATTTAAACGTCTTTAAGTAATTGTGTCACGTCGACAGTTAAATCGCACTATTGGCTTACGATTTGTAATACGAAGGTGTTTTGAAATCAAGCTTAAAGGGAGGGCATTTTCACAGATTTTGGCATGTACTGAAGTTTGTCGTTAAATGCTTTATATTGATAAATGTAAACATTGGATCTAAAAAGCTCCAGTACAAAAAACATTTTTTTTTAAGTAACCCTCAACTGGGCTCGGACCACTGACCCCTGGAGTAAAAGTCTAACGCTTAGACCACACTGCCATCAGTGCTCATACAATTAGTAATGTATTTTATACTTTATATAAGCAATCTTCGTAGTGTCACAAGATATAACGACAACAACAAAACTCTCCACATTATTCAATCGTTTCAAGTTGAAACGCTTTATAATTTGCAGGTTGTTAAATCGTTGAAAGATGCATATAATGGATATTTTAGAGCATGGCAAATGTTCAGTATTACTGTTTCCTCACAAATATAATAGCTATTACGAAAATGTGCGAATCTGAAACATTTTTTTATTGCTGTCAGTTTACCAAAAGGTGAAAAAGTCACTTAAATAAAGATAGTATGTAATGTAGAAAATTTTTAAAAATCTTATTTCAGGGGTTAATCTTTGTAAATGGCCGACGTAATCCAGGAAACAACTACACTGAAATGTGGACCTTGTCTTTTTGATGGAGACACAGTTGAGCCAAAACATTTCTGTATAAATTGTCTTGAATACCTGTGTCCTGGGTGTGCACGAGAACACCGAAGGAACAAGTTATCTCGTGAACATACACTACTTGACGACAGTGAATTTCCGCAGGATGTTAAACTATTTGAAGAGATGACGAAATTGTCGTACTGTCCAAAACATCCTCATGTGGAAGTCGATCAACATTGCGCAAGTCATGATGTTTTAATATGCACGTATTGTTAACAGAACGACCACATGCTTTGTGAAGGGATTACAAACCTTGCATTTTCTCTGGGAGAGATTTCCAAATCTAAAAACCAGGATGAACTTATTAATGATCTTATGACGACATGTACAGCGAAACAAACTGAATTCTATACCAATTTCAAAGAAGCCCAAATTAATTTAAGTGCAGTTGAATTTGAAATTAATAGTTTTATTCAGACATTGAAAGATGCTGTTCAGAAGCTTGAGAGAACATTGAATGAACAGTTTAAAAAAGTGACACAACATTTTAAACATTCTGAAGAAACGTTGTCAAAGATTGTCAAGAAAGCATCATTTTACGAAACTATGAAAACGATAACGTCGAAGCATGGCACAGCAAGACAGAATATTGCTTTGAACTTCAAATTAGCTCTGTTACTTAAAGAACTGGAATCAAATGATTCTATGGAATCCGTTTGTTCTAAACAAATTCAATTTTTAAAATCAAACACTTTTCAGGATCTGATTAGCGAGTTGGATCAATTCGATGTTATTTTGAGATCTAAGGACGAATGGGCCTCCGACATGTGCAGTGATGAAGAATCCCTGTATGAAGATGCATTAGAACTTCCTGAAACGAATAAACGAGATGAGGCGACGCAAGTAGAACAACTTATGATCGCACATGAATTGGGTCCGAAGAAGCCCTTGCACCGTTTGGATGTAAAGCATGACGATATACGATTGTTGAAGATTGAAAGCCAGAATCCTGAAGAAGTATTGTGTTCTATAGTAGCACTTCACGTTTTATCTGACGGAAGAATAGTATTATTGCAACAAGGAAACAATTTGAAACTACATTCACGCACATTACCATTAATCTCACAACTACAGTTGAAACACAATGTTAAAGACATGTGTATTATTGATCAAAACAGAAACGGATTATTTACAGTAGCTGTTTGCTTTGAACAATCATGCACAATAACGTTCATAGGGCATGATGTCAAATTTCAGGAGAGGCACACTATCCACTGCAGTAACAATGTCGTATGTATATCAATGTATGTTCACCATTTGGTAGCCCTTGTCGAAACAAAAGGTTTTAAATCATCATTTGAAATTCAGCTTCTGGACAAATCGACTGGTCACGCGTGCTACGCATTTGATAAATTTAAAAGAATGAATGACACGCACAGCTTGCATGGAACAAATGTGGTAATTGATAAGCCGACACGAATATATGCATGCAAAACCAAAATGAAAATTACATTAGCTGATGCAAATACAGTTTATATCTTTAAGATTGAAGATGGTGATTGTAATCACCAAACAGTGTGTGCAGTAGGTCAATGCGTGTGGAAACTGAGCGACATCGCACTTAGTCTTAACAATGTTAGAGATGTTAAATGTGATTCACAAGGACATGTGTATGCTCTAACAAAGTCATATTTATATCAGATGCCTCAACCTTGCATAAATTATAATTTGCGATATCTTATTTCTAATTGCCGAACCGCTGCTGCAGTGGCGATAGACGAGTACAGTCAGAGCATAGTGTTAGGTCAAAAGAATGCAGATCGTGCGCACTATACAGCTATAGATTTTCGACAGACAAATGAGGTTTCTGCAATGTTTCTAACTGGCAAAAAACTTGAACAATACCGTAACGTATTGCTTGACACAATGGGGCTGCTTGTTTATTTGGGGCTTCGATACCACTTGTATTGCACGATAGTGGCGGAGATTAAGTTAAATAATGGTGAATACTTACTAGCCGATGGTATTGCAGGTGTAGTTCAAATGAATATAAATCGGAAAACGGTATTCGAATGTCTTATCATTAAACAACAATACATGTATTTAAATTCCGTTAAAATCATTAAATTCGGTATTCGTCTTACAAGTAGCATTGAAAGTGTATGTTCCAATGTCATTTGGAAAAACATGTTAAAGTTATACATACATTAAAGGTAATGAAAATGTCATTTTATTGAATATTTTATGAATAAAGATATGTGTTTTTAAAGATACGTCGTATCTATGCACTTATCACCAATCTCAACAAATACCTATGTTTTCGTGTATTTTTATGAATTGTCAAAAAATTTGATTGTGCATTAATTGTAAAGAATTGTTATTTGGTTATTGAAGGCATAATCACCATAAAAAGATTATTTCTTTAACAATTCGAAGGCTTAGTTTTATTTTGAGATGTTGAATTATTATAAGTATTTTAACAACTAGTTTGTGAAATTAACTAGTTCGTCTAACAAGTAGCATTGAAATGCTAGGGACCGTAGTGACATGGTGAGCTTATGTGACCGTGTGATGTCCGGCGTCCCTTGTGTGTACGTGTGTGCGTACATATCGCATTGTCGCCCTCTGGATTTTAATGTGTAATCACGATGGCACTAACGGTATTTCGTACAAAACCCAATACCAATAATCGGCCTAATAAGCATACACTCTATATTGTGAGGCACCTATCTTCCTCGTTTCGTTTTGATAGGAAAACGTCTATATACTCCAATAGATGCCATCAATACAAAGTTATTGTTAAGAGTATATCTATTTACCACACTTTTTTTTCTACCGTTAGTTAAGAACGTTGTGTATTCCCTATAATCAAAACATCGATGATAACCTGTGACATCTGAACGCGATTTTTGTTTTGCAAAAACGCACATAATATGCTTTTTCCAAAACATAGTGTATGTTCTCTGTTCAGTATTATTTTTTACTGCCATGTCAGTTATTCTGATGCATTGTGTACATAATGGCATACCTTCGGCAGTATTAGCCCGATGGCTTTAGCCCTATCTAACATCATAGCCGTTTGATTGAACAATATTTATTTAGCTATGAGTAAACACAGGTAAGCAATACTATACCAACTTATTTAATACTTTGACAAAATATGTCCAACAGGTAGACATCGCTTTATATTGCTTAACACAAATAACGCAAAGTACAATTTTACAGAATTTTGGAAAAAGCTCCAGGCGTATACTGTGTCTCTCTTCTGTGAGTTGCAAGCGCTGCTTTAATGGTGTAAACTACTACGCTTGGATCGAAATGTAAAAATCAAAGCGCTGAAGGCACTGAATTTGTTCGTTGTTGCTTAATCTTAGTCGCAACTCAGTTTTCAAAATTATGTTATAGCTTTTTATATCGCAAGTTTGAAATTACCACAACCCATTCAAATTCATAAAGAGTGTGTATTAAAGCACAGGTCGAGATGTGTTTGTTTTTTGAAATCATTAATAAAAAAGATAATTTAAGCTTCATTTTAGGAAAACAGGGCTTAATGCATATGCATTTATTGTCATCCCAGTACCAGAAACTCTCTTTAAACGAAAAACACCGCAAAATCAGAAAGTGTTGCATTGCACAGGCTAATCAGTGTACACAGGCTAATCTTATTTGGCATGCATTAAGCCCCGTTTTCCCTGAAAGCAGCCAATATGTACAGATTTCAATGATAAACACTAGACTGGCCAACGTTGTCTTGCAAGCTGTTAAATACTTTTGAATACATACACACTATGTAGTGTACCAGTGAGAACTATAAACAGGCAGATGCGGTGGTAAGAGCAGACGCTCCTAGCATTCGTCGTCTGCTTAATTTTACTGCAGTTATCCATACAGGAAGCGGTTACGGTCCCTAGCGTACTTAACGCAGACTGACTTGCAAAATTGCCTCTACATTATTTGTGAGCTAACGCTCACAAATAACTAGGAACAGTATAGAACATCTGTATAACATTACAAAGGTATAGGCCTTAGAAAATGATATACGTACATATAGTTATAGTTATTAAACAACAAGTTCAAAAGAAAAATGTAGAATGCGATAAAAATGAAAGTACGTTTCCACGTATCAGCATTCATTTGAAATACACTAACGATATTTAGATAGAGAAAAGGAAGTAGAATTTTAAAAAGAAGGAAATTGTGATAAGACACGAAGCAGTTGCGGAACGGGGCATCCTCAGCAGAATATGGTCTGTTTATACGATAGAGTAACGTTGCAATCTATGACTATCCCCTAACCTCCTATGTTAATTAATATAACATATTAACTGTATGTGTATTTTCGGCTTAGGAAAAATGAACGTTAGTAGAGAATACTATTGTAAATGTAAAAAAGAATACAAATTATTAGTACGAAAAAAGAAGAATTCTTACTTAAACAAGAGGGCAATGATGACCCTGAATCGCTCACCTGACTAACCAAATACAATCCCAACCCAGTTTTCATCAATATAAACATTCTGACCAAATTTCATAAAGATTGTATGCAAACTGTGTCCTCTATTGTCTACACAAGGTTTTCTTATATTTGACCTATTGACCTAGTTTTTGACCCCAGGCGACCCAAATACAACCCCGCCCCAGATTTCATCAAGACAAACATTCTGACCAAATTTCATGAAGATTGGATGAAAACTGTGACCTTTATTGTCTACACAAGGTTTTTATATTATTTGACCTAGTGACCTAGTTTTTGACCCAGGATGACCCAAATACAATCCCAATCCAGATTTCATCAAGATAAACATTCTGACCAAATTTTATAAAGATTGGATGAAAACTGCGACCTCTATTGTCTATACAAGGTTTTTCTATTATTTCACCTAGTGACTTAGTTTTTGACCTAGTGACCTAGTCTTTGACCCCAGATGACCCAAATACAATCCCAACCCAGATTTCATCAAGATAAACATTCTGCCCAAATTTTAAAAAGATTGAATGAAAACTGTGACCTCTACTGTCTACACAAACAAATTTTTGACGGTTTTTCTATTATTTGACCTAGTGACCTAGTTTTTGATCCCAGATGACCCAAATACAATCCCAACCCAGATTTCATCAAGATAAACATTCTGACCAAATTTCATAAAGATTGGATAAAAACTGCGACCTCTATTGTCTACACAAGGTTTTTCTATTATTTGACCTAGTTTTTGACATAGTGACCTAGTTTTTGACCCCGGATGAACCAAATACATTCCCAAGCCAGATTTCACCAAGATAAACATTCTGACTAATTTTCATAAAGATTTAATGAAAAATGCGACCTCTATTGTCTACACAAGGTTTTTCTATTATTTGACCTAGTTTTTGACCTAGTGACCTAGTTTTTGACCCCAGATGACCTAAAAACAATCTCAACCCAGATTTTATCAAGATACGCATTCTGACCAAATTTCATAAACATTGGATGAAAACTGTGACCTCTTCGGTCTTCACAAACAAATTGTTGATGATTTTTACAATTATTTGGCCTAGTGACCTAGTGTTTGATCCCAGATGACCTAAATACAATCCCAACCCAGATTTCATCAAGATAAAAAATTCTGACCAAATTTCATAAAGATTTGATGAAAACTGCACCTCTATTGTCTACACAAGGTTGTTCTATTATTTGACCTATTATGTGACCTAGTTTTTGACCTAGTGACCTAGTTTTTTTTACCCCAGATGACCCAAATACAATCCCAACCCAGATTTCATCAAAATAAATATTCTGACCAAATTTCATAAAGATTGGATGAAAACTGTGACCTCTACTGTCTACACAAACAAATTGTGGACGACGGACGCACGCACACACGCACACATAACGGACGCCGGACATCACACGGTCACATAAGCTCACCATGTAACTTCGTGACAGGTGAGCTAAAAAGAAATACTCTGAAATGGAAAAACTTCGGTTTTGTAAACTGAAACAATTTTGGAGTTATTTTAAAAAGAATAAGAAATCTGTTGGAAATGATGTTTCTGTAGATTACTTTTGTAAATACTTCTCATCATTATGTAACGATGCATTTGTATGTAATAATGCAGCTGTTGGACTACGTCAAGGGGATGTAATTTCGCCTCTGCTCTTTTCTTTGTTCTTGGAAGAATAAGAACTACATTTACAAAGTAATTTAGGTACAGGTTTATATTTTGATGATATTTTGTTAATATTATTGTTATTTGCGGATGATATGGCAATTTTGGGTAAAACACCAGAAGACTTACAAAATAGCTTAGATAGTTTATATGATTATTGTAACTGTTGGGGTCTTGAGGTAAACACTCAAAAAACCAAGGTTATGGTTTTTCAGAAAAAGAAGTTCTTCCAAATGAGAAGTAGAGTTACCATGGGAACTTGTTAGAAACTGAAAATAACTTCAACGTTCTTGGTACAATTTTTAATTACACTGGCAATTGCGCCATGAATCAAGAGCATTTAATTGGTAAATCATTAAAAGCATTAAAATTACTTATGTATAATTGTAGAAATCATTATATCAAAACCAAATTACAATGCCAGCTCTTTGGTTTCTTTATAGGTTCAATATTGAATTATTCTGCCGAGGTATGGGGCGCACTTAAATCTAAAGAAAAAGAGCGTATACACCTCACGTTTTGTAAAAGTGTGTTAAAGGTCACAATTCGTACTTGTAACGCTGGTGTATATGGTGATTTAGGAAGGTACCCGTTATATATTACTCGATATATTAGGATAATTTAGTATTGGTGTAAATTGTTAAATACTGATACTATTTTATGAAAACGATTTATCGACAAAGTATATCTGATTGTTCAAAAGGTTATAATAATTGGGTATCAAATGATAAAAAATTGTTAGAAACATATGGCTTTGCTGATTGCTTTAGAAATAGTGATACTCTTGATTGTAAAGCATTTCCACATATATTTAAACAAAGATTGATTGATACTTATAAGCAAGACTGGCATAGCCCTGTTGAAAATAGTAGTGTATAAGATTTGTTACAAAATTGTAAAGATAATTCCCTAACATATGAACTAAATTTAAATGTATTGCCAAGTAGTTTAAGACTCTTTGTCAATAGAATAAGATTATCTGCGCATTCTTTAAGAGTTCAAACTGGTAGATTCGGTAGAAATAGAAGTCCAAGAAATGAGCGATACTGTCAATATTGTAATTCCCTTTGATATTGAAGACGAGTACCATTTCACTCTTATTGGTCCTTGTTTTAGCAATATACGTAAGAAATATATTAAGGAACATTATTATGTACGACCATCAATATTCAAATTTATTGAGCTTTTG
This sequence comes from Dreissena polymorpha, assembly GCF_020536995.1. NCBI lineage: Eukaryota > Metazoa > Mollusca > Bivalvia > Myida > Dreissenidae > Dreissena > Dreissena polymorpha. The sequence goes on from NC_068367.1 coordinate 43,347,683, forward strand.
AAAACTGAAAACAAATCTGTATTGATTACATTTGCAAAATATATTAAAGAAAGCTTGGAAATAAGAAAAGGAATTACAAATGTTAACGAAAACTGATCATCCTCTTTACATGCTGTGATATGTTATATTGAAATGTCAATTTATTCGTGTTTATATGTTATACTGATATACGTGATATTATAAATTGTCATATAATAATATGTGTATATGATGATGTACTATACAAATCATATCTGTTCTGTTCTGTTATGTCCTTATGATGATTAGTACATTGATTTTAAAGCGAGACTATACGATTTTGTCAAATATTTATGAATGTATATACAATGTGTAAAAAAACTTATTATACATATATTTAAATATAAATTAAAATAAAAGTTAAGAAGAACGTGTGTCGAAAAATGCAATATAAGTCAGATATTTTATTCAGAAATCGAAAATGTCTGAACAGTCAAATTTGCCAGCATGTATATCATGAATGTACGAACATATAGTTTTACGGATCATTTTAATTTCCTGCAACGATATCTATTCATACGACACATGAACACTAACTCCAATCCTAATAAAAAGACGAATGCTTCGGTTATTGTAGGAAAATATGTACGAAATATCTTGACGTCACAATCGTCTCGGGGTGCTTATTTGTCTTTGCTGCATTTTATGAAATTCGTATTCAATGTTTAATTTGTGTTGCCTATTTTGTGTTATTGTAACATATTTTTATCAATATATTACAATTAAACACATATAAAAATCGTTTAGCCTCGCTTTAAAGTGGCATCATGGCCATTTTTCACTGTTGAATTGAGCTAAAAAGAATTAACAGGTCAAAAGAGTTAGTTAAAATGTGGTAATTGACCAATTATCTGCAACTCATCCTGCTACCAGTTGTTTAATTTGTTTTATATTATATTCGATATTTTACATTACTGTACAGTCCTCTAAGCAGAGTGGAACTGTCTTTTTATTAAAATGAAACATGGTCCGTTATAGCTAGAGTATTTCTCGTCTTAACGATGCATACTAACACATATTTACTTGCCTTATTAAAATATGAAGAGCGATTATAGATTATATCATTTTTTAATACTCGCAAACATCATACAATCGCAATAATATAACTGAACATGGTTAGACTCCTTAAGTTTGTTCTTGAGTCTTCATATTGCTTTGTTATCTTATCTGAAGAGCTAATGCTATGATGCGCATTGTGCTAATTAATGTTAAGGTTCATGGGGATGATAAAATTGATTAAAACTTTGCTTTGGTTTTTCTTCATTCAATGTGGTACAATATGGTCAAACTATATATCATGTTAAAGCTTAAGACGGATAGAATAACATAAACACATTTTTGACATTCAATATTTGTGTGCTTTATTTTGGTTTAAAACCAATACATTTTTACACTAATTTACAAAATCTCAATCTAAAATTAGGAAGGATATGCACTACCTTAAGTTGAATAAATACAAAGCTATATACATATACAAGGTCAAGTTAGCAACATTTCACAGAAAATTATTGTCATAAAACAACAAATGAGTTTTTATTCAACTGCCTTTTTTGGATAAATTTCCTAAACAAAGTTCTAAAAATAACTAAAACGTAACTTCTTTTTAAAAATCCAGGTATGGTGGATAATAAGAGTCACAATTCTATTTCAAAAGCTTAACAATTTTGTTATTTACCTCTCAACCAAATTGCAAATGTTAAACCATCTCAAATAGAAATAGATTGCAGACGACATATAAAATTGTAAAGGAATATAAAGAAATTGGCAAACCGATTGATTTTATATTTCGATTCCTTCTACCCATTTTGAAAGCGTGGCCATCGCTGTGCCCCGTAGAAAAACGTGCAAAACAAATCGGTCGACACCACGTGCAGTGGTGAGAAAACCGGGTATGTGTATACACATACCTGAGAAAACACATACGTATTTTGACAGTTGGGTAGCAACTAGTAAAACAACTATAAACATTAATCAGCAAGAGATCGCACTAAATAACAGAAATGACCACGTCACGTAGAGATATCATCACTTACCCTATTTCAAATATTTTCCAGCTGAAAATTATCCCTCACACGTCTTTTTTTTAGTTTATTTGTATTGATTTTCTGGAGCCGAAGTGCATCTCACAGAATATCCATCCAACTTCCGTTGTTTTCACTTTCGTTATTAAAAACTCCGTTTAAAAGAATTATTTCTACTTTTAGATTGTTAAAGCGATGTATTATTATATATCATCAATAGAATAGCATACCGTGATGAATTGAACGGAGTTACGTATCGATCTTTCTGTCAGTCTGAAAGTGTACTATTTTATGCGCAATAATATAATACATGTGATTCGACAACGATTGTAAACATTGGTGAAATGCTTCTTACATAGTTACTCTTTTGAGTGTTTATGAGGTCTGATCGTGCAGTTTGCAAACATCAACGGAAAGATTACAATCCAATGCATTTGTCATCGTCAACCGTTTGGAATGTCAATTAGGCGAGTGTCGATATTCATCACTAGTTATATAATTTTCCGCCGAAATACGTGGAATAAATATGATTCAGATTTTTGAAAATAATGTATATTTTATTGTTAAAATCGCTTTGTATTTTGATTGATTTTGTGGATGTTATGATACGTTGATGTACAAAATTGGTAGCAGTTTGAAGAAAAAACATCCTTTAAAGCATATATGTATACATTTTCAATGTGGCACTCTTCCTTTAGTCAAATTTGAGTTCAATGCTAGGGGTCCCACATTTTTCAAAATGAAGCCTCTACATGAACCTTAACGGTTGTCATACTTCAGATTTGTAATGACCGTATACGGATTGTATTACACAGATGTGCACTATTTGATAGCCATAAAAAGTGACATTGTATTACCGCGACCGATTTCGGAAAAGAATAATAGTCTACGTAAACAGCTCACTCTGTCTAGCTTGCATAATACCGTAGGTTGGTTGGACACCACCAGGATTATATCCGTGGCCCCGTCCGTTAGGTCAGAAACGTCAATGGTAAGAAGGCCTGCTTCTAAAACTACCTCTTTAGCTCATCTGTTCAGACATTTTTCTAGACAATCTTCGCACAATCCACAATTGCTTTGGCCAATGTGATACATCGTTCCAAAACAATTTATAAGTGACAGACATAGAGTGTTAGAAAAGTGTACACACGTTTGAATGTTCCCTCTATGAGTCTGGAAAATCCTCATCATGATGATTCGGTAGTTATTACGCTCAAGCAATGCCAAAGTGCTATTACCACCTTCAATTAATCACTTCATGTTCATTTTCTGTAAATACAGATGTCTGTGTGTTTTTTCCATAGCGACAACTTTGTGCAAAGTCTTACACCAGTAGTAATGACCGCAGTAGCAATTTTCTTCATTTTCTTGCTATCGGTACGACTTGTTGACTTCGTATTTTCCCACACCGGTTTGTTTATGAAGGCATCAACAGATGCTACACATTTCTGGCATCGAGACATTTTCGTCTTAAACTTAACATTCATAAACTTCTTCGTCCATATCCGTTAGAAAAAGGTCCTTCATACTGTACACCAGACATTAATTAACGTTTTAATCACAAACTTAATAGGCTTGCCAATCGACTAATTATCCTTCATCACACTAATCGGTTTACACCTTACTATGTGGTCATGCGGTTCACATCAAAATAATGCAAGCTGCCGGTTTCGTATGGCTTAACGGCAGTTATTCTCTAAACGAGGAAGTTTTGCGTACATTGAATGCCACGAAGGTCTGCCATAATCAAGCTGTTTTTCAAATCATGTTTTTCACTCGCACCCATAGGCTGAAAAATTTCTTTATGTGCTTCAGCATCCACCTTGCCTTTATCTGGTTAGATTGTTTCCACGAGCCGATATTTTTGTTTTATCAGTGTCTTCGTCACTTTTAACTTTCTGTATGGATTGTTATTCCTACCTTCTTATTTTACATTCAAATGACTAATACAAAGGAATGTCACTTAAACCCGAAGTTTATGACAAAGTTTAAAAATAGCGATCAAATGCGTTCACATAAGCGTCAAACACGCTTCCGTATATAAATAAGTTATATTTAGAAAGCAATAACCTTTTAACTTAAATCTAATCACGCGGAAGACTACGTCTACAGAAATACATGTTCGAATTTTGAAAGAACTTGAACGTTCAACTTCTTCTTACGTGTTTTTTTTTATATTTTAGTACATGTATTACTATTAGTATAAAATGTAATATTTAGTATAATTGATAGATATATTTAACTTTCGATTTTTTTTAATTATTTTCGGAAAATGTTAATAAATAGAACATTAGTGCTTCAAGCTTTAAATAATATTCTGTTTTATACTCCACAGTCATATTGAGGTAGTGGTATAGTTTAGACAAGTGTAGATTCGGAACAAGGTCGTACACGTAAGTTTCTTTTTTCTATATTGCATTTCTTTTCCAGAACAAAGTATATGTAATCAATCGCGAATGGACAATAAATCAAAGTCTGCGTATTAAGTTAAAATGTCTTAATCTAGGTCGAGGCAATTCAATTAAATACATTCTTTTCGATACGAATGTTTCCTGAAGTCTTTGTTAATGAAGCTCGTATTTAAGTTTAGAAATGTAAACTCATATTATTATTCAAGCAAAACTAGGACCTTTTATAAAATTAATAAAATGATAACAGTTTTTAGAAATTAAAGCTAATTCGGTTTACCCGATTTAAGGAAGTAATTTTGCTCCATGGCTGACGTAAAGGACGAGATAACAACTCTGAAGTGTGGTCCATGCTTGTTCGATGGCGACTCAGTGGAGCCAACGCATTTCTGTGTTGACTGTCTGGAATAGTTGTGTACTGGATGTGCACGCGAACATCAAACTCACAAGTCATCACGTGAACATACAGTACTCGAAGACAGTGAATTTTCGCCAGATGATTAATTAACCGACAAAACTAGAAGATCTGATGAAAATGTTGCATCAATTCAATGTTGTGCTAATATGCAAAGATGAACAAGCATCCGAGATGAGCAGTGATGAGGCATCTCTCTATGAGGACGCAATAGAATTTCAAGAGTCAAAAACACGAGATGTAGCGACACAATATAAGGAAATTGTGGCTGAATGTGGAAAGGCTCCCAAACGACGTTTGAGATGCTTGAATGTTATGCATGATAACATTAGGCTATTAAAGTTTGAATATCATAAGAAAAAAGAAACAAAGCGTTCTGTTGTAGCAATAGACATATTATCTAACGGTAGAATACTTTGGTTGCATCATGAAAAAATGTTGGCATTGCATTCATCGAAACTGCAATTATCATCAACATTCCAACGTAAACGAAATGCTAAAGACATGTGTGCTGTACAGAAAACAAGTAAAGGTGACTTTACAGTAGCTGTTTGTTTTGAACGGTCAAGTAAAACTTTAATCCTTGAATATCACGATGAGTTTCAAGAAAAGACTTGTATTAATTGCAGCCCAAATGTTATCAGTATATAAATGCATAATCATTTGGTAACGCTTGTAGAACGGAAGAGTTCAACATCATCCTATGAAATTCGGCTGCTCGATATACCGACTGGTCACGTGTGTTACACCTTTGACGAGTTTATAAAAGCAACATCCGAACACGCCAGCATTTTCGAATGTATTACCATTTTAAACCTTACAGAATACGTGCGTGCCAAAAGACTAATCATGTTGTTTTACTTGATGCAAATGCAGTTTACCGTTTCAGCATCGGAGACGGTCAATGTGAAAATGATACATTGTATGCAGGCGGTCCATGTGTGTGGAATCATCGTTAAGTATGGAAAACCCCGCCGGACCTCCACAATGCAACGGATGTTAAATTCGATTCTCATGGAAATGTGTATGTCCAGGCGAATAATTGTATGTATCAGTTATATCTTTCAAATGGCAGCTTCATTGCCCGAATACTTATGGCACAGCTTGACAATGTTTCCGCACTGGCCATAGACGAGTCATGTAATCGTATAGTAGTGGGATATAAATATTCTGATCGTGCTCATGTTTACAAATATAGCTTTCTCAGCGATCGATAAGGATTTCACAAATATTAGCTCTTGTCTTTGAACATTTAACAAATTAAGATTGTTTCTCCGCGCTTGTGTTGCTTATTTTCAAAGTAGAATGCTTGAAAGGACGATACATGACTGAAACAAAAAAACAGTGTGAAACATTACAGGTTCTTGTTCATTTAAGTTTGAAATAGCTATTGTATTCCAAGAAATGGGTACGTTTATTATAAAATTTAACATTACATCGGACTGAACGGCGGTATTGTATTGTAATATGTAGTGTAAAATTTAATATTCAACTACATAATTAATATACAATTAATTTATTTTCCGTTTGAAAGATGCACACAAAAATAATCAAACATGTGAGCATGTAGATTTTGTATGAACATATAGTTGTATTATATGCTAGAGGAACGTATGTTGATTTTATGCTTGCCATTACGTATTAGAATTCAACGGATGATAAATGTTCACGTACACTTACGATATTATGTATTCATACTCATGAACGACTGGCAAGGTAACCAAATCATATGAATAAAGAATGTTTGTAGAATAAAATAATATATATGACTTTTCGTTCGCTAAAGTCATCTGACCTTTGTAGGTGGTACGAAATGAAAGGTTTAACATAATCTTCATTATTCTGTTTTAAGTATATAACGTTTCATCAGAATATCAGGGTTACTTTAAAGGTTATCAAATTATTAAGTTTTGCGTTCGGATGACCCGAGGGATAACGTACGGACTTAACGATGCAGGCAAAATATATTTTATGAATAAATATTGTACATCATTATATAAATAAAAAATAAATATATATAAATAATATTATGTCGTTTGTGGTTGAATTTGAACAGCATTCTCAGAAGGAACCAATACAAAACCTCCAACACAACAGCTTTAAGCAATTTATCAGTCTGCTTACAGCACTGATGTTTCACTGAGTGTTCAGGCAATACAAATGTTGCCTTAAATAATGCTCTGTTTAGCATGTATGAAAACACATATCCTAACAGACAAAAATATCAGGGACCAAACATAAAAAGGTTGAAATAAACTAATATCCAGCTTCGGGATTCGAACACTGTGTAAGCAAACTCTGAAGCGCTGAAATAGGTCATTCTGGATGTTAACGTTTGACATGTATAGCAAAGCTAGGTAAGTAGTACACGAATTTTACAAATTACTGATATGTTTCACCCATTAGTAATCGATACAATTGTCAAATACACTTCTTAAATTAAATAATATGTTTAATAATGATATTGCTTTTATGGATTGTATATATAAAATGTACACTGGAAAGATTATTTATTATTTTGTTTTAAAATTGTTATTTTACAAATCTGTTCATTTTTGTTTACAATATGGCGATTTTAAAATTAAACCAGCATATTCAGAAGGATTTTGCGAATGAAAGAGGATAAAATATTATACATGAATGTTAAGGGCTACGACCATGCAATGAATGTTATATTTGATTCACAAGGTAATATATATGCGCTGAATTTAAATTCGTTAATGCAACAGGTAATTGCGAATAGAGGTTTTCACGGCATTGATGAAAGTCATTTTACAAACTGTAAGAATGGCACAGCGGTAGCAATTGAAGTACACCGGAAACATATATTTGCTATTCATATCTATAAGTATTAAAACATGCAATTTAAATAAGGTTCGAATGCAGCCTTAATATCTTCTACTCGGTCATTGAATTGGTAACCTCCATTATAACTGTATTGATTGAATATAACCATTCAAAGTTTTTTTTAAAGGTGTGTTAAAAGTTTGATATTTGTTGATTCTGAATTAAAGATGAACTGATGTAAATTAAATAGGCAAAATTGTTAAGATACTCTTCAAGAAATAGACATGCCTTCTGAATTTAATGTGTCGATTTAACTTATTTATATGACTAATTTTTAAAGAAATAATATCAAGTTGTAAAAACGATGTAAAGTGTCCTTTGATAATAACATGCACATGTTGTTTTAATTTATTTTATTTGAGGAATGATATTTAATCTAGTGCGTATATAGCATTCAACTTTCGCGTGAACCTTAACAAATGTTCCCTACATATAATACAGTGTCTATCATTTAATAATTGTATTTTCTATTATATAATTGCTTCATTAATTTATTATTAATAGCAAACATTATATTAATTACACAAGGAACTCAAACTTTATTTTAAACTTGTATACAATGCGTACAAATTATGTAAATGACATATTTATCAAATGCTGGTTATATGTATTAACCTTTTTAAGGTACATAGGTACATCATCAGTATTTCTTATAAGTATTTATTTAACGTATCACAAACACAGTTTACTCATAGTAATGGATAAATGTATTAGTCAAATTCCAAAATTCTTTGAACTTCATCATCCTCATTTAAATCAAAATTATGCGTGTTGCTCTAACCAGTTTCTTTTTCTATCTCATAAATAATTTAATAAAGACACATAAATGGGTGTTTGTATTTAACATATGCTACACATAAATGCAAAACCAATTATTTTAGTATATTACATATTTAATGTGCACTGGTGATGAACCCCTATAACACCTCTCAAAGATACAATGTTCAGAGCATTACGTTGCGCAATCCTCCTAACGAACGAGAACCGGTTTGGATAAGGGTCCCAACTGACATAACCTAGTAACTTAACTCAAAATAGACAATAACAAGTATCTGCATTGATAATCAACACTTAAGTACATGTGTTCGATTATTTAAACAAACAAGCCTATCAAATGACGGGAAGGCGGTCGGGTATTTTATACAAAACAAAACGTATGAAATGGCCAGACTGCGGGTTTATCATAATATATGATTTCTTTCTCCCTTTACATAATTTATCACCGGGTTCAGGTTATACACACCTCGAATAGCGAATCAATAGGTGTACAACGCGTATACATGACAAAATGAGAAACTCGTGCGTATTTCGACCTAAACAATTACCAAATGGCTTTACTAAATAACAATTACAACACAACACCTTTTTTTTCAAAACGAGAATATTATCATACCTTTAAGTATTTCAAATATATAATTGTTCATGAAGAAATATTGAAAAGCTCAAATTTGTCACAAAATTTGTTCATAAAATTTGATGTTAAACCAGACGATTGTTCTGCAAAGGAGTTCCATCATTAACACACTAATCCAGAAACTATACAACCGGTACATTAACATAGTATGAAACTTTGGCAGTCAATCATGTGACAGCCTGATCGTTGGGAAAAAATATGATAAAGATCATTATGGTGGTCATAATATTGCCGATTAAAATATTGGTTAAATGTCTAATTTTACATAATTTTCTCCATATCTTACAATGGTGTTTTAAAAATCGTGTCACAAATAAATCGAATATGTGTTCATTAAAATGATGGAAATGATGCTCGGGCTATCTAAAATAAATTATTAGACTGAAAGGGGCATATATTATGATTGACGAACAAAAGTTGGTCAGCCAAGCAGAAGTAAGGGAAAACTAGTTTTTCTAACTGGAAACAACATTTCAAACAAATAAATATGTATAATAAAATGAAAATCAGTCAGTTTCATTTTGAATTTGTGACTACAAGTATTATGCGCAAAATTCCGTTCTATAAACAAGAAAGTATGATAATCAAGGCACCTATGTTTGAAATAAAACAGCTATCTCAAATGTGTATATTAAGTCAAATATTCAACATTTGTATGCAGAAAGATCGACATTGAAACGTTATTCACTAATGGTGAGTAAATGTTCATTGGTTACATTCAAGAATTTATAGCAACGCATTTTATACTAAAAAAGATCTACAAATAACTTTCTGGTTTCATCTGGAATACAAGTTGTAAATGTGTTATTTACCATTTTTAGCAATATCTGAAAGCAACAATGGATCATTATATCAACAACACAAAATGTTAGCTGAACACAAACATTTTGATACATAGCTGACAATGTTTGGTTATGAAACGATGGAATGCGACTGTTGTCTTTAGATACTGTTCATGAACGATTCGTTTTTTTTACATTTCTTGCTTTCTTTTGGCCATTAAAATGCTAGAAATAGCTGAGCTTGCCGACTCAATATATCATGATTGTATTGTTAAAAATCAAATCATTATAAAAAGTATGATGCAAGACAAATATTCGAAAATATGAAACTTACAATCCACTTCAGCATTAAAAAGTGGCGTTATACAGATTTATGATGATAAAATACCTTGTAGATATAAATTGATTTTTAAAGTTTAAAACAAGTAATGAAAGAATAAGTATATTCAAATACATGTGCGTTATCTTTAAAGAGATTGAGAACAATGCTCGTGCTATAGCATTTTTGTTTTATCGATATTAAAATGAACGTCATTGGCAAAAGTCGAAGTTTCCGACGTTAGTTTAAACCAGCAATCGAATACGTATAAGTATTTTAAGAAAGCAAAGCAGTATTGAACAAATTAGTAACGCGGAAACTTTCTGCTACTGGGTAAGTACATAAATATGGAATTCGTTTAACTTTCAACTTCTTAAACTTGGTGTTTTATTTTTGTAGTATAATTAGTATAATTATGATTTGTCATATTATTGGTAGGTTGATTTAACTTTAGATTTACATTTTCAGAAAATGCTAATCAATAGAACATGCCGCGCTGCAACTTAAAAAATGAATTATGTGTTCTATATTTCAGCCATTTTGAGGGAGTGGTCTGATTTCTAACGGGATAAATTCGTTCACGTGAGTTTCCTTTTTCTACAATTTGTTACCGAGTTTATCCTACAGAACAATACGTATCACTCGTTTATGGATCACAAATAAAATAAAACGCGATAAATTCAAACGTCTTGAAGTAATTTTGTTACGTAGACAGTTAAATCGCACTTTGGGCATACGATATACGGTACGAAGGTATTTTGAAATCATGCTTAATGAAGATAGGATGTAGTGAGAAAACTGTAAAAACTTATTTCAGGAGGTTATCTTACTAAATGGCTAACTTCTTTGAGGAAACAACACCACTGAAATGTGGACCTTGTCTGTTTGATGGAGACACAGTTGAGCCAAAACATTTCTGTATAAATTGTATTGAATACCTGTGTCCTGGTTGAGCACGAGAACACCAAAGAAACAAGTTATCTCGTAAACATACAATACTTGAAGACAGTAAATTTCCGCATGATGTTACACTATTTGAAGAAATGAAGAAATCGTCATACTGTCCAAAACATCCACATGTGGAAGTCGAGCAACATTGCGAAAGTCATGATGTTTTAATTTCCACGCAATGTCAACAAAACGACCACAGAATGTGTGAAAGGATTACAAACCTGGCATGTTCTCTAGAAGAGATATCTGCATTTAAAAACAAAAAGGAAATAATCAATTATCTTATGACAAAGTGCAAAGAAAAACAAACTGAATTCTTCGAACATTTAGATGTAGCCAAGATAAATATGAATGCAGTTGAAATTGAAATTAAGAGTTGTATTCAAACATTGAAAGATGCTGTTCAGGAGCTTGAGAGAACATTATATGAAAAGTTTACACAGCTGAAACAACATTTGAAACACGCTGAGGAAATGATGTCGAACATTGTCAAGAAAGCATTATTTTACGAAACTGTGCAAGCGATAACGTCGAAGTTTGGCACAACAAAACAGAATATTGCTCTAAACGTTACATTATCTCAGTTGGTTAAGGAACTGGAAGAAAATCGCTCTACGGACTTTGATTTGACAAATTAAATTTGTAAATTCAAAAAATGTTATGGATCTGATTGGCTGTTTGGGTCAATGCGCTGTCGTTTTTAGATCTAAGGACGAACGGGCCTCCGACATTTGCAGTGATGAAGAATCCCTGTATGAAGATGCTTTGGACCTGCCTGAAACGAATAAAAGAGATGAGGCGACGCAAGTGGAACAACTAATGATTGCACATGAATTGTGTCTGAATAGGCCTTTTGCACCGTTTGACAGTTAAGCATGACGATATAAGATTGTTGAAGATTGAAAGCCAGAAGCCTAAAGAAGTACTGTGTTCTATTGCAGCACTTCACGTTTTATCTGACGGAAGAATAGAATTATTGCAACAAGATAACATTTTAAAACTACATTCACGCACATTACCATTAATCTCAAAATTCCAGTTGAAACACAATGTTAAAGACATGTGTATTAGTGATCAAAACAGAAACGGATCATTTACAATAGCTGTGTGCTTTGAACAATCACGCATTATAACGTTCATAGGGCATGATGTCAAATTTCAGGAAATTCACAATATCCACTGCAGTAACAATATCGTTAGTATAGCAATGTATGTTTATCATTTGGTAGCCCTTGTCGAAACAAAAGGTTGAAACCATCATATGAAATTCAGCTTCTTGATAAATCGACTGGTCACGTCTGTTACGCATTTGATGAATTCAAAGATATCAATTACACACACAACTGGCCTGAACCAGATGTGGTCATAAATCAGCCGACACGAATATATGCATGCATAACAACTTTGAAACTTATATTAACCGATGCAATTACAGTTCACATCTTTAAGATTGAAGATGTAAACACAAAACATCATGTGCAGTAGGCCAATGTGTGTGGAGATATATTAACCCGAAACCGAACAGATTCGCACCTACTCTTAAACATGTTTAAGATATTAAATGCGATTCACAAGGCAATGTGCATGCTCTAACAAATTCATATTTATATCAGGTATTATTACCTTACAGCAATTCAAATGTGCAATGTCTTTTGTATAATTTCCGAAGCGCTGCTGCAGTGGCGATAGACGAGTACAGTCAGAGCATAGTGTTAGGCCATAAGAATTCAGATCGAGAGCACGTGTACAGCTATATCTTTTCTACAGACAAATGAGGTTTCTGCAATGTTTTATACTCGAAACAAAGCTTACACATTTTGTCTCATGTTTTACGTAGATTGTATTAAGAAACAACGGTATTTATTGTTTGACACAGTGTAGCTGCGTGTCAAGTAATTGTGAATGCGCATGTGTTGAAGCTCATTCGTAGTATTGTCTAAGAAGGAGACAATAACACATGGTATTAAAAGGATCGAATTTGGAATTAAAAATGTTAATTTCTTAACATCCCTTTACGTTTCAACATTTTTTGTACATAACCCCAACTTAGATGTGTGCATTCATAGATAATCATACAATTATTGTTTGTATAGCATGTATATAATTTGGCAAATTTACTTTGTCAGTGATTTGACAACCGCCTTACGAGATGAATCAGTATAACAGCTATCAGTATACAATCATTTTTGTATCTGATACTTATATTTTGCCCCTTTTACTTATCCGGTAAAGCATAGTACATTCACACATATTTATCTTCAAGTTCATGCATGTGTCAATTATAGATATTGTATCGAACGTTTTTAGGGACAGTGTGCATTGCAGTTTTGCAGAAATACATAGATCTATTTCTACAGATATTGTGTACATATCGTAAACTTTGGTATTTGTAAGAAAATATTGAAATAAATTAATTTAAAAGACAAAGGCTTAATTAATTTTAAACAAATATATAAACTTCAGTAATGCGCACTCAAAAACTCTCGATTTTATCAATGTCTTATTCTTATTCACAAATACTACCTCGCACATTATTTACACAATGTCGTTTATGACAATTTATCATCTGTGTTTTAAACTTCATTAATGAAAATGTTTGATAATTTTGTCATAAGTATGCCTAACAAAAGCTTCTTGTATTTATTTCATTATACTGTTTATATTGTCAAAAACATTGAATACGATGCAAGGCATGTAAAATTATACAAATTCCATCTACCTCTGTAATAATTTGATGCACGATTATTAATGATCAGTTGTGATTCACAATAATACGCGAAGAATCCGGCTTGTGACAAACAAAAATTACATTCTATAACAACCTTTAGGCTTTTACTGCTTTTCATATCTTCGCATGCATGTTTACTGAATATTGAATAGGTGTCATCTAATTGTTTAAAGCATCAGGCATCATTTATTATTTGTATTACTTTTTTATCAGTCGTTTTGTTAAATTTATAAAACTAATTTATATGTCATAATAACGCTACCTATAAGTTAAAGCAACTAAAATGTATTAAGCAAGCATGTACTCGGTATAATGACAAATATATCCTACTAAGATCCGTGCATTCAAAAGCATTGTACGGTTTCCCTAAGTTCAATAAGACAGACAAGCAAGTAAACAACATAAAAAATATTGTTTGGATTTTTTGTTTATTGCCATACTATTTTCGTTCACCAAAACGCACGTTCACCAAAACAGCATGATCTGTACATATACAATAAAACAGATGAATACGTCAACAATACTCGAACTATTCTAAAGTTTCATTTATTGATTAAGTTCCTTTCAACCTATTTGAAACTACAGTAGAAATATATATATACGAATTCAATTGTATACCTTCACATTGAACAAACTCTTCAATCAATAATTGTATTGTGTCTTGCAATACGGTCTTTCCTTTTCAAAGAAATGCTCATTCAGAATTGATCATGCTACAAAAAAATGCATGTTTAAATAAGCTTTTTTTCTTTCAAAATTGATCGTGTTACAAAATGTTGTAACACTAAGAACGAATTTGCTAAAATTTGATCCATGCTCGTTTGATGGTCAAACAGCGGATGTGTAATAGTTTTGTTTTAACTGTCTGGAATATCTATGTTCTGGATGCACCTGATAACACAGAAAACACAAAGCATTACGCTAACACTAAATAAATGGAAACGACGAATTGCCTCTTAATTAATAATTATTGTCTCCAGAGGACACATGTCTGTATATGCATATTAACATTGATGTTTGAACAATATTAATTGAACAGGTTAATAGGGATCGGAATTTTTACATTGATTAACAATACACAGTTAACATGCATACACGTTTTCATTGAAGTAAGGCTGTAGCTACATCAAAAAGTGAATTTCAATAGTTTGGATAAGCATTGCTTTCTGCGACATGTAAGCATCAAAGACAGTAAAATTTTACGAATCATAATCAACAAAATCAACGTGCAGAGACGTCAAAATCGTGAACACGAAACGTTCACTCGAATATAACGATACATAGTCGGGCAAAATGGCCGCGACAAGGCGTTGCGAAGGGTTGTGTCGAAAGCCGATATCTGATATGCTGATCGTGACGTTGTGACCTCATTTGAATGACATCTGACGAGTGGTAAATTAGCATTGGTCTATGACATTGAACTTTTACTCGAGACATTGTATCAAAGCATCTTGCGCACTTATGCAACGTTATTTTAAAATCCATTTATAAATAAAAGAACAAGAGATGAGTTTGTCAGAAACACAATGCCCCCTAATTCGCCGCTTTGATTTTTTTTACCTTTGACCTTGAAGGATGACCTTGACCTTTCACCACTCAAAATGTGCAGCTCCACGAGAAGTAAGTATGAGATTGAATGGATATTTTTTTTTTAATTTTTGACCGTTGACCTTGAAGAATGGCCTTGACCTTGACGTTTCACCACTCAAAATGTGCAGCTCCACGAGATACACAAGCATGCCAAATATGAAGTTGCTGTGTTAAATATAAAAAAGTTATGATAAGATTAGGAAAGAAAAATACAATGATATTTGACCTTTGACCTAGAAGGATGACCATGACCTTGACTTTAAACCACTCAAAATGAGCAGCTCCATGAGAAACACAGGCATGGTTAATATCAAGTTTCTATAATCAATATTGCAAAAGTTATCAAACTTTGACCAAGGTTAAAGTTTTGGGACAGAATGACAGACAGACAGACAAACAGACAGACAGACAGACAGACAGACAGACAGACAGACAGACAGACAGACAGACAGACAGACAGACAGACAGACAGACAGACAGACAGACAGACAGACAGACAGACAGACAGACAGACAGACAGACAGACAGACAGACAGACAGACAGACAGACAGACAGACAGACAGACAGACAGACAGACAGACAGACAGACAGACAGACAGACAGACAGACAGACAGACAGACAGACAGACAGACAGACAGACAGACAGACAGACAGACAGACAGACAGACAGACAGACAGACAGACAGACAGACAGACAGACAGACAGACAGACAGACAGACAGACAGACAGACAGACAGACAGACAGGCAGGCAGGCAGGCAGGCAGGCAGGCAGGCAGGCAGGCAGGCAGGCAGCAGACAGACAGACAGACAGACAGGACAAAAACAATATACCCCCGATCTATCGATCCGGGGGCATAAAAAGGCGTTGATTTCTTATGTTTGACATCGAAATGCAATCTTAAGCGTTGACACAGAGACACTTCAGCATAATGTCCTTTTCACTTTCGATAGGTTATATGAATGTACGTACATTTTTCCACGCCCAGATAAAGCGTTAAGAAAAGACAGAACAACAGTTTTTTGAGACTAATGCAAAAGTACTTCGTCGCCGTGCTTAATACACACAGCATTCTCTGTCGCGTAACTATTTATGACAACATAACATAACATAACATATACTAGTCATTTGAGGACACAAATAAATACAATCGATTGTTAGAAAAAGTAATTTCTATCAAGGCGGTATTGAAGTTTATTTGTCAGTATTACTAAGAATCGCATTTCTTATGACAAAAGCTTTAAATATGCAAATGAGAAGCGGCCTGATTATATCCGCTAGTGTCTGCATATTAACACACACAAAATAGTTCGCAAGCAAACAACAAACAAGAACATTTTAACGCACACAAGTCAACAGAATAAAAAACAGATTATAGAAGCTTCAAATTATTATTCAAATAAATCGTTAGACCACATCTAGAATATGCTAGCAGCGTATAGAGTCCATCTAAATTTAAATACATCGAAGTCATTGAGAATATACAACGTAGAAAAACAAAATGTTACCAGCACTTAAGGTAGCGCACCTCTAATGATTTCCCGCGATTTCTCCGAAGGTTGAAGAGCCTACTATTAGGTGCCGTAGCCTAGTGGTTAAGGCGTTAGACTAGAAATCTTTTGGGATATTCCCGCGCGTGTTCGAATTCTGCCGACGACGTATACTTTTTTGCGACGCGTTTTATTTATTTTCTAACGTAATTTGATTTAATATGGCATATAAGCTATATTTATTGTTAAATATGTTGCAATTTTTATGCACATTCTTCAATTATTTAAATTAAAACAACGTTATGGCGAAATTGGGTGATTTACTGTTGAAAATACGAACCATGCATGTTGCATTTTTATTTTTATTTCAAAAAGTAAACGGTAAATCTGTCTATTTCTTGGTATTTTTGCTGTATATAGTGTTTGTATAAAAACTAAGTTTAAAATATGACTTAAATGATACTATTTTGAATTTTATGACACTTTGTTTTTAACCGACCCAATTTTTACTTGGCTGAAATCACTTACATTTCATGGCGCTCTTCCATAGATAAAAAATTGTAAAAAATAAATGTCTGTAAAATAATACTTATTTCGTCTTGTTTAAACTGTAAACACCTTTACAGCATCTGTACACACCAACTGCATGCCCATATTTGGAAATTTGAATGAATTATGGAACTTTTATATACCCCAGGGGTGAAAAAAAACTGGACAAAAGCCGAGCGTGGGGGTGGTTTTGAAAAAATCGGTATATTTTTTTAAAAAGCATGGAAAGCCTACCTACAAATTTGCATGTAGTTCAGTGAAATGATGCTGATTAAGAAAATAATTAATTAGATTATATTTGGATATGTGCCCATTAGAGGTGCGCTACCTTAAGGATATGTCATACCAGAAGACTAAAAACTGATAAAACTACTCACTTTAAAAGTTTTTCGACTTCGGAGGATATTATAAAAACATACACGATTTTAAACACAAATAGGGACTGTATAGGTCCCTCACACAACTAGAGGTCATCTTTGACACATATAAAAGACAGATGCACACGTGACTATCGCAAGAACTTTTTCTCAAACCGTATTGTAAACATGTGGAATGAATCGTAAAAGCCAAGAACACCGTTACATTTAAAAGACGCCTTGTAAAATATTGGAGTAATCATCCTTTGATGTATGCCTATAAATATGAATATAACATAGTAACCGCAAAAATCCGGTCGTTATGTACACATTTATTCTCCTTACAAATATATCACAGTGCCTGCAAATCCAACTCAGCGTTTGCATGGTTAGAATCTCCCAAATATACAGCGTGTTTCAGACAGCATATAAAACGTGTCTTTCATCTTTTGAAGGCAATTATTGTCCTATGTTATCCATATTGCCATGATCAGGACAGATGTGTTATTCGCAAACATTTAAGTGATAACAAGTTCTATATACACGTTTACATACTCTATATTTGTGCATGGCTAAAGAGCTTATAGGTATCATAAAGTAACAAACAAACGGAGGAACATTTAAATGTATTGGTCACTATTTTATAAAATAAAATGCACAATACAAGCAAAAACAAACAGATAAGAGAAGATGTGAACATTACAGAATTATTAAGCAATGTTTTAGTTTCAAGACTTCAACAAAATTGAACGAATACGATAAATCAATTTGGAGTTGTCAATAACATGAGCAAATAGTAAGTTTCAAATAAATAAATTTGCACACATAAATTGTACTCATGTGATATGATTTTTAAGTAGATAACATTACATGATTATATCCCCTAACTAACAAACTTAAGTTAATCAATATTTATCTAAATGTTCCATTAAATACGATTGAAGCTTTTATATTAGAAACGATAAAATACAGCTTCTTATATGAATTGTGTGACCTGAATATAAATGAAATATAAAACAAATCATAACAAGAAATGTGTTTGTCAGAAACACTATGTCCCCTTCTGCGCCGCTTTAATTATTTTTTTTGACCTTTGACCTTGAAGAATGACCGTGACCTTGACCTTTTACAACTCAAAATGTGCGGCTCCATGAGATACACATGCATGCCAAATATCAAGTTGCTATCTTTAATATTGCAAACGTATTCATAAAATGAGCGATTTTGGCCACATATATTTGACCTCTGACCTTGAAGGATGACCTAGACCTTGACCTTTCACCACTCAAAATGTGCATCTTTATGAGATACACATGCAAACCAAATATCAAGTTGCTATATTGAATATTGAAAAAGTTATTGCAAATGTTAAAGTTGGAGCAAACAGAGCAACAGACCAACAGACAGACAGGGCAAAAACAATATGTCCCCCACTATAGTGGGTGGGGGGACATAAAAAGACAGAAAAACCACAATTCGACTTTATAATTGTTCATTATCTTCATAAACCTCAACATGTACAATGACATCAGGAAACAAAAAATGAAAACATTATGCACAATCCTGAGGTTACTAATAATAGGTATATTTAGTTCAATCATAGTCTAAACAAATTATTGAAACATTGTGCACAATCCTGAGGTTACTGTTCATAGGTAAATTAAGTTCGATCAAAGTCTCAACAATAATTGATGAGTTACTTGAATTCTAAAATTTGAAGTATTGTGAACGGACGGACAGACGGACCTATAGTCCACACTGGTAAAAAAAACAAACAACAAAAACAACTCACTGAAACTCCGATATTTTTGTATTTGGTTCAGGTACGTTGCTGTGCACGCCATTTCGATAACAGTATGCCCCTATGATACCTTTCTTGTGAAGTCGTTGAGATTTCATTTTTTCAAACATTGCTTTTACGCCTCTTTCTTTCCATTTGGAATCGTCCAAGGCAGTTTGCAAATGGTTGCCAGTCTAACAAGGAAAAGGAGTCACTAGGTTATAATGTAATAATGCGGTTCGCAAACGACCAATTACTCCGGATAGGTCTCTTGCTATCAACTTAACTTAAGATTGTTCGAACTCGTTTGACTCCACTGTG
Source organism: Dreissena polymorpha (assembly GCF_020536995.1). Classification (NCBI taxonomy): domain Eukaryota; kingdom Metazoa; phylum Mollusca; class Bivalvia; order Myida; family Dreissenidae; genus Dreissena; species Dreissena polymorpha. The sequence continues at coordinate 43,367,674 of NC_068367.1, forward strand.
AGTGAAATAACGCTATTTTATTTATAACAATATATTATATTACTATAATTATATTTTACTCTATCATCCTGAAATCACCTACTGCTGTGTGACATTAATTATCAAAACTGGGGTATCCGGTGTCACATACGATGGAGTAAGACGACCCCGTTACAGTCTTAACTATTGAACATTCATGTGAAACGCTTTCATCAGAATCGCTTTTCCAAATGCTGTTATTTTTCAAGCTGCATACATACGGCTGGGGATGAAGTTTCGGGCCCCGTGTTCAAGTGTTTTATCAACGGACGGTTCAAACCGCTTTCTAGCATACTGTTCATCACTAAGAAAAGCAGTCGTCGCAGGTAGAAGTGATCTACTTCTCCGACATTGCTAGCTTATCCATTGCATGCGAGGGGGGGGGCGTTCAGTTACAAATTTAGCATTGTATCCGACACTACGATACTGTTAAGTGACTGGCGTTTAAAAAGCTACGAACACAATATTTTTAATGACTTCCATCAGCGTTACCGCGCCATTAAGAGCGTTCAAAGTGTCCTAAATAACACACAAACAACAAATTTACTCTCTATGAACCATTTCAGTATATTAATCTACACCCATTCAGTTATTTATACATATTCTGTTTACTTGATACATGTATGCTCTTGTATTTGATGTATGTTCTATGGGCGTTCGTTTCTAGTGCTATTTTAATTTGTATATGTTCAAGCTCGCGCATCTTATTCAATGTACGGTGTGTTATTTCCTTCCGTTTATTTATAGCAGTTGTAAGTAAGTAGTAAATAAAGATCTCTTTATTTCCTTAAATATTGGTGTTTTCATGTTTTAAGTGGTATTTATATTTTAACTCTTTTTAGAAGAGAGACTAATAGCTTTGCTATCAATCTGTTTCCCCTGCAAGTTACATAATATTATTACAGGGCTATCTCATTCAATAGCATAGTGCCCCTTTGACTTTAGTTCATGCCGACCGACCAACCATGACAATTAAGGGTCTACATCTCAAGACGCGAACAAATCTCTTCCTCTCGCCCTCCAGCATATAACAACAACAACTACTACTACTACAACTACTACTACTACGACTTCTACAACTACTACTACTACAACTACTACTAATACGACTTCTACTACTACTACTACTACTACTACTACTACTACTACTACTACTACTACTACTACTACTACTACTACTACTACTACTACTACTACTACTACTACTACTACTACTTCTACTACTACTACTACTACTACTACTACTACTACTACTACTACTACTACTACTTCTATTACTACTACTACTACTAATGTGTTTTTTTCGCGTTTTTTTTTGGGGGGGGGATGTCGCCGTTTTCAGTAATAGTTCAGTATGATTACCGCGGTCGGTAAACTAACTCAAAATTTTCCTTGGTCAGCTGGTTTGCAAAAACCAAGTGCAAATACAGACAAATAAAATAACAATTGAGGGGAGAATAGCATCGAAGTACAGCGTTCTACCAACTTAGCTAAACTGAGCAACATATCATTACGGCACTTTTAAAAATCATTATATGAAGTATGATGCAAGAGACATATTCGTAGATATGAGTTGCTTTCTCCGGGTTCGCATAAAAATGAGTTATACAGATGCTAAATTATCTTCCTTCAAACAATGGAGTTTTATAGTTAAAAAAAAGGTTAAAGAAGGAATACAAAATACGACTCCGTAGCTATTTTCAGAAATACAAACATTTGCGTTATATTTGAAGGGATTGAAAACATCTACAGATTTTTTTATAAAGATATAAAAAGGAAAGTCGATTGTAAAATTCGAAGTTTCCGACGAACGCTAACAAACTGTGATGTACAGCGTTCTCATAAGTTTCACACACGCTTCCGTATGTTAATTTTTAGAACGCTCAATGAATAAGTATTGACCCATATCCAGTCTTGCGGAAGACTACTGCTATTGAGTATAGTATATACATGTAATTATGATATACTTTTAACTTTCTACTTCTTTTAAAGTATGTTGTTAATTATATTATTAGTTGTATACAAATGATTTGTCTCATTATTGTTAGATTTATTTAACTTTCGATTTACTTATCATTTTCAGAAAATGATTTTTAATTGAACATGCCTAGCTTCGGGTTTTGAATAAAGTGATTAGGTGTTCTACTTCGCAGCCATTTTGAGGAAGTGGTATGATTTCTAATCATTTCATAATCGGAATAAGTCCGTTCACGTAAGTTTCTTTGGTTTGTTCATAGTTTATTTTACCAAACAATATGTATCACCTGAACTATAAAGCGCGTAATAGATTTAAAAGTCTGAAATTTATCTTGGTTACGTGGACAATATAATCGCACAAGTTGCTTACGATTTACATTTCGTATGAACTCTGAAACAAGCTTCATGAAGATATTATATAATGAGAGAACTGTCAACAAATGTAGCATTATTTAAAATTATTAGTATTATTTATACATTTAAACCATATATAAATTATAATTGAAAAAAATGATTTTAACACGTAGTGGTAATTCCAAATTTCAGGTAATAATCTTTCATAATGGACGACGCTATTACGGAAATAACAACTCTTAAATGCGGAACATGTCTGTTTGATGGGGTTACAGTTGAGCCAAAACATTTTTGTGTGAACTGTCTGGAATATCTATGCCCTGCATGTGCACGAGAACACAGAAGGCACAAGTCATTACGTGAACATACAATACTTGAAGGCAATGAATTTCCACAGGATGTTTCACTATTTGAAGAGATGGAGAAATTGTCATACTGTCCGAAACATCCAAATGTAGAAGTCGACCAACACTGCCCAAGTCATGATGTTTTATTTTGCTCGCAATGTCTACAAAAGGACCACGGGCTTTGTGAACGAGTTATAAACGTTGCATGTTCTCTAGAAGAAATATCCGCAACTAAAAACCAAAGGGAACTGATCAATGATCTTCTGACGAAGTCCAAAGCGAAACAAACTGAATTATTTAAGCATTTAGAAGAAGCCCGAATTAATATGAATGCAGTTGAAATTGAAATCAATAGTTTTATTCAGACATTGAAAGATGCTGTACAGAACATTGAGAAAATATTGAATGAAAAGTTTACAAATCTGACACAACCTTTTAAACATTCTGTTGAAACCTTGTCGAATATTGTCAAAAAAGCATCATTTTACGAACATATGCAAGCGATAACGTCGAGGTATGGTACAGCAAAACAGAATGTTGCTCTAAACTTCGCATTATCTGTATTACGTAAGGAACTTGAATCAAATGACTCTATTGAATCTGTTTGTTCTAAACAAATTCAATTTCTTAAAATAAACAAAAACAATTTTCGGGATCTAATTAGCGAGTTGGATCAATGCGACGTTATTTTGAGATCTAAGGACGAACGGGCCTCCGACATTTGCAGTGATGAAGAATCCCTGTATGAAGATGCTTTGGACCTTCCTGCAACGAATAAACGAGATGAAGCGACGCAAGTGGAACAACTAATGATTGCTCATGAATTGGGTCCGAAGAGACCTTTGCACCGTTTGAATGTAACGCATGACGATATACGATTGATAAAGATTGAAAGCCAAAAGCCTGAAGAAATACAGTGTTCTATTGTAGCACTTCACGTTTTACCTGACGGAAGAATATTATTATAGCAACAAAGAAACAATTTGAAACTACATTCACGCACATTACCATTAATCTCAAAACTCCAGTTGAAACACAATGTTAAAGACATGTGTATTATTGATCAAAACAGAAACGGATTATTGACAATAGCTGTTTGCTTTGAACAATCACGAACAATAACGTTCATAGGACATGATGTCACATTTCAGGAGAGGCACACTATACATTGCAGTAACAATGTCGTTAGTATATCAATGTATGTTCACCATTTGGTAGCCCTTGTCGAAACGAAGGGTTTAAAATCATCCTATGAAATTCAGCTTCTGGACAAATCGACTGGTCACGCTTGTTACGCATTTGATGAATTCAAAGGAATAAATTACAAACACAACTGGCATGGAACAGATGTGGCAATTGATAATCCTACACGAATATATGCATGCACAACCACTTTGAAACTTATATTAGCCGATGCAATTACAGTTTACATCTTTAAGATTGAAGATGGTGATTGTAAACACCAAACATTGAGTGCAGTAGGCCAATGCGTGTGGAAATGTATTGAAGCGTTCACCCCCGCACCAAATCTTAACAATTTAAGAGATGTAAAATGTGATTCACAAGGAAATGTGTATGCTCTAACAAAGTCACATTTATATCAGATACCTCAGCCTTACAGCTATTACAATTTGCGATGTCTTATTTCTGGTTGCCGAACCGCTGCTGCAGTGGCGATAGACGAGTACAGCCAGAGCATAGTGTTAGGCCATAAAAACGCACGTCTACACATATAGCTTTCCTACAGACAAATGAGGTTTCTGCAATGTGTTATACTCGAAACAAATCTTACACATTTTGCCCCATATGTTTTACGTACATTGTATTAAGAAATACCGGAACTTATTGTTTGACACATTCGGGCTGCTTGTTTATGCATGTCTTCAATTTCGCTTGTATTGCACGAAAGTGGCGGAGATGGTAGTCAGGTAATTGTGAATACTAACCAGCCGGTGATATTACAAGTGCTGTTTATAATGATATTTATCGAAAGGTGGTATTCAAACGCATAAATAATAAACAATTCATTTGCCGAGCAAGTAACATAAAAAAGTGAATGTTCTGCTGCCATTTGGAAAAGTCACATCGTGACTTGCATATATTTTAGCTGAATGCATGAGCAAGAAATAATAAAATAATCGCAAAGTAAATGTTTTAGATCTGTGCATTTCAGAGAAAGTGGTGTTATTCAAAGTAGGCAGGTAGCCTTGAATTAAAATGTATCCCAGTTATTAATCACAACGCGTTCTAAAAGTAACTGATAGTGAGCATGTGTTATTGTGATATATTAAGAAACTTGTTGATACGTTTACAAGTCTATGAAGAAATGTTAATCATTGTTGCATGCATTTCTTCATTTCCATTAGCAAACTGGATGGGGTTTTTTCTATAAAGAGTAATCATAACAGTTTTTTTTGTATTTGGAACAATACAAAATTGTTGTAAAATCGGTCAATTTTGCCTAGTCTTTCAAATAATTCATTTCAAAGTGCTTACATCAAACTATTAAATTTACAACAAATCCGTGTACGATATTTTATTGACATTCATTCCATTTAAATGTAAAGGCGTGCGAGCTTTGTGCAGTTCAAATCTTACTGACACAAGTCATTGCGAAAATATTCGCATGTGTTGTGTTTATGTTTTCAAAAGAACAGAAAATAAAGTGTATTATCGACTTAAGCCCGTGTGTAAGTACAACAAGAGATACATCGATATGTGTCAATTCTCAAAAGAACATATGAAAGTACCAGCCCGTATAAAATTTGTTTATGCTTGTTTATGCATGTCTTCAATTTCGCTTGTATTGCACGAAAGTGGCGGAGATGGTAGTCAGGTAATTGTGAATACTAACCAGCCGATGGTATTACAAGTGCTGTTTATAATGATATTTATCGAAAGGTGGTATTCAAACGCATAAATAATAAACAATTCATTTGCCGAGCAAGTAACATAAAAAAGTGAATGTTCTGCTGCCATTTGGAAAAGTCACATCGTGACTTGCATATATTTTAGCTGAATGCATGAGCAAGGAATTATAAAATAATCGCAAAGTAAATGTTTTAGATCTGTGCATTTCAGAGAAAGTGGTGGTATTCAAAGTAGGCAGGTAGCCTTGAATTAAAATGTATCCCAGTTATTAATCACAACGCGTTCTAAAAGTAACTGATAGTGAGCATGTGTTATTGTGATATATTAAGAAACTTGTTGATACGTTTACAAGTCTATGAAGAAATGAAAAAAAAAACATATTGAAGGCTACTAGAGCAAATATTCCGTAAATTGCAGCTCTTAAAGGTATGTCACCTACCAGTTATTTTAAGAAGTACAAATTAGTTTTAATACTCAGTTGTCAAAATTCAGTGCAAGGCTAATCTGACCGTCATTTCTTAAAGGTTACACATGCTTAAATATAATTCATTCTTGTTCTATAAAGTTGCATTGTTAGATGTCAATTTTCACTATATATGACCAAGCTCCATTTCAATATATCAGTATACACGGTTGGGCAGAAAAAGCCATCGCTTTGAAAAAAACATTTAAAAACAACGAATGTGTTGTAACTCAAAATATTTAACTTATAAATTACACAACGGCATTCGATGGCATAATCTCTGCCATTTTGAGCAGAAAAATGATAACCCCAATATTTGAAGCTAGAAACCAGAACTTGTCAATGAAGGGGATTTTTTTCTTTTTAATTGCATACACATGTGAAACCTTCAAAATGACACACAAACACTTAATTAAAAAAAGTTGTTAAACAATATAATGCATTATTCAACCATTGTTGCTTTTAATCAAACTGACATCATATTACTGTCGTGTCATTTGTAACCATAGATATCCTTTTTACTCTAAAATCATGGGTTTGAATACTGCCAATAGGCTGTGGTCTGTACTTATTATGTTTGCAAACATCTGTTTCTTGTTATTTGGGCTGAGATGTGAATGTCAAAAGTGTAACGATGCAATCAAATATACTCTTCTATTATTTTGTTAATCATTGTTGCATGCATTTCTTCATTTCCATTAGCAAACTGAATGGGGTTTTTTCTATAAAGAGTAATCATAACAGTTTTTTTTTTGTATTTGGAACAATACAAAATTGTTATAAAATCGGTCAATTTTGCCTACTCTTTCAATTAATTCATTTCAAAGTGCTCACATCAAACTATTAAATTTACAACAAATCCGTATACGATATTTGATTGACATTCATTCCATTTAAATGTAAAGGCGTGCGAGCTTTGTGCAGTTCAAATCTTACTGACACAAGTCATTGCGAAAATATTCGCATGTGTTGTGTTTATGTTTTCAAAAGAACAGAAAATAAAGTGTATTATCGACTTAAGCCCGTTGGTAAGTACAACAAGAGATACATCGATATGTGTCAATTCTCAAAAGAACATATGAAAGTACCAGCCCGTATAAAATTGTATGTATTCATGACAAATGCATGGTTTTGCGTTAGCCTATGCTTCGGTCGGTTTTAACAAAAACAGTTAATAAACAAAAGTTGCATTATTGAACACAGTCATACAAATACCTGTTATTCTTTTGCGAAATTAAAGAATATGCGTACTTTTCAGTTGTTGTTTTATTTATGTATGTCCTTGTTTGACGAACGTTATTTTACATCAATTCGTAATAATAAATAAGTCAGTAAAAAATATCTTGTTGCAGGAAAAATGGTTAAACGGTATATTCAGTAGGTGAAATGATGTTTTACTTACTTCGTTAAACAATAAATGAAACATAATTTGGTGTAAAATATTTTAACTTTTTTTTGCGACATTTTTACCACAGGCGCTCGATATGCAATGGGTTTTTTTTTATTATTATTTTTTTTAGTTACCCGATATTGGTAAATTACTACACCCTTGTGTAGTGTATTGGAAAGGTTACACTCAACTATGTGTCACAGCGTGCGTAGGAATACACTTCTTCATGTTGACCGGAGATAGAAAACATTGACCTTATAGGGGCGAATACATTTTCCTATCCCCGGCTGCTATCGTAATTATTATCCCCGGCTGCTTTCGTAATTGTAGACCAAGAAAAATACCACATTCTTGATTCGTTCTTTTATTTCTTCTCATATTTTCAATAGAAAAGTATTAAAAAGAACAGTTTAAAGTGGAAATATTTTTTACGTGACACAATCGGTTGTTATTCAGTCGTCAAGAACGTTGTGTTCATGTAGGAGACTCGACAAGAATAATTATATTGTTATGCCAATTTATAATTTTCTTTGATAAAATGTGTCAACGGCATGAAGCAGGATAAATCGAATACATTGTTGGTGCCGAAATGGAGAAAGTTTATCCGGTTCGGCCCGAAAACGAAAAAAAGGGCTCGCTAAAGCTCGCCCTATTTTCTTTTTCTAAGCCTCACCGGAATAACTTTCTCCATCTCGGCACCAACCATGTATGCTCTATATAATGCATACACATACTAAATCAATAAAAATATTCAAAGAAAACGTTTTCTTAAAAAAAGATAGTTCGACTATGTATATAGATATTGACAAGGTAAGCCACTCGCCATTTTCTCAAGCAACGGAAGTGCGTCATTACCCATAATTAAATCGCTGTCACGCCGCTCGCTTATTGAAATGCGCGCGCAGGCCGAGAACCTCGCTCTTTCTCGCTCAAGAAATAAAGTGTAAGGCCTATCCTTTATATAAAAACGTAAATTATATCCGCAATTTCATAAGAAAAATCGTTAATGCGAGTGCGCATACGTTGAGGATCATTTATTATATTCTCTTACAAGGGGACAGTAACCCATGCAGGTAAAAGCGTCGAATTTGGTATAAAAATGTGGATCTCTGAACAAATTCGGTATAAAAATGTGAATCTCTGAACACCTTCATTTGTGTTATTCCTTTACGTTGCATTCATTTTTTTCCATAACTCCACCAATATGATGTATGTAGTCATCGATCATCATAAAATTATTGTTTTATAGCATTAATATAATTTTTCAAATTCACATTGTCAGTAAATTGACAACCGCATAACGAGATGAATCAGTATTACAACTATCTGTATAACATCATTTTGCATTTGATACTTATATGTTGACACATTTACCCACACATAGGTGCATACGGCATGCATGTGTCAAATATGTTATTGCAACGTGAATGTAGCGGATAAATTTACATACAGTTTTTAGGGAAAGTGTGCATTGCAGTTTTGCTGAAATACATAGATGTATGTCTGCTGACATTGTGAACATATTTTAAAGCTTGGTATTTTTATGAAAATATTGACATAAAAACTAAAAACCATGTACATGAAAACATGAGTTAACCTATGTACATGGATGCCTTCTATAATTGTGAAAATGGTGTAAATCATGAACACATATTAGAAAGTTCATTATATTGTATGTGATTCCATTCACTCTTTTCACATATCATTGTTTGTAATTTCACAACATTCGACTGCACAGATTAAACCATAGATTCCTCTTGCCAGTGGTTAGAATGATATATGGCACACACAAATCATGCTACTGTAATACGCTAGGTATGTTATTCGGTCAAGAAAAAATCCAGTGTATTCTCAATGATGATGCCAAAACTGACTGAATATAGACCATCTAGGAGAGGATATTTACCGTTATATGAATATGCTGCTTGCAGCTAGATCGGTTTTAATTTAATAGGGCATGGGTGCTCGTCTCATAAATCTAAATGACAAAAGCTTACTAAATGTGTAAACAAAGATATCAACTTCAGTAATGTGCACTCAAGAACTCGATTTTATCAATGTCTTTTACTTATTCAAAAATACTACGTCATACATTATTTACGTGATGTCGTTTATTATAATTAAGCATTTGTGTTTTAAACTTTATTAATGAAATTGCTTGATTATACAGTCAGAAGTATGCCTCACAAAAGTTTCTTGTATTTATTTCATTAAACTGTTAATATTGTAAAAAACATTGAATATGATGCAATACATGTAAATTATACAAAGTCCATCTACTGATACAATAATTTGCTGCACGATTATTAATGATCGGTTGTGGTTCACAATAATACGTGAAGAATCCGGCTTGTGACAAACAAAAGTTACATTCTATAACAACCGTTAGGCTTTCACTGCTTTTCAAATCTTCACATGCATGTTTAGTGAATATTGAATAAGTGTAATCTAATTGTTTAAAGCAGCAGGCATTATTTATTATTTGTATTACTTTTTTATCAGTCGTTTTGTTTAATTCATAAAACTAAATTATATGTCATTATAACGCTACCTATAAGTTAAAGCAACTAAAATGTATTTAGCAAGCATGTACTTGGTATTATGACAAACATACCCTACTAAGATTTGTACGTTCAAAAGCATTCTACGGTTTCCCTGAGTTCAATAAGACAGACAAGCAAGTTAACAACATACACCTATTGTTTGGAATTTGTGTTTATTGCAATACTATTTTCGTCCATCAAAACGCACGTTCACCAAAACAGCATAAAATATTTTCGTTGCGGACATAAAACAGACAAATACGTCAACAATACACGAACTGTTATAAAGTTTCATTTATCGTTTAAGTGTCTTTCAACCTGTTTAAAACTACAGTAGCAATATACACGAATATACGAATTCAATTGTATACCTACACATGGAACAAACTCTTGAATCTTACATTGTGTTTTGTCTTTCAATACGGTCTTTCCTGTTGAAAAAAATGCCTAACTCATTCAGAATTGATCGTGCTACAAAGAATGCATGTTTAAATAGGCCTTACTCTTTCAGAATTGATCGTGTTACAAATGATGTTATACTAGTACATAGTTTTGTGTTGACTGGCTGAAATATCTATGTTCTGGATGCACCCGAGAACACAGAAAACACAAAGCATTACGCTGACACAAAGTACTTGGAAACGACGAATTGCCTCTCCATAATTGCCTCAAAAGGACACTTGTCTGTATATGCATATTAACGTTCATGTTTGAACAATATAAATTGAACAGGTATATAGGAATCGGAATTCTTACATTGTTTAACGATACAGGGTTAACATGCATACACGTTTTCATTGAAGTATGGCAATAGCTAAATCAAAAAGTGAATTGCAATAGTTATGGATAAGCATTGCTTTCTGCGACATGGAAGCATCAAAGATAGTTCTTTTGTTATAATTTTACCAATCATAATCAACAAAATCAACGTGGAGAGACGTCAAAATCGTGAACATAAAACGTTCACTCGAAAATGACGATACATTGTCGGACAAACTGGCCGCGACAAGGCGTTGCGAAGGGTTGTGTCGAAAGTCGATATCTGATATGCTGATCGTGATCTTATCACCTCATTTGAATGACATCTGGCGAGTGGTAAATTAGCATTCGACTATGACATTGACACTTTGAACTCGAGACATTGAATCAAAGAATCTTGCTCACTTATGCACAGTAATTTTAAAATCCATTTATGCTAGAAAAATGCGTTGATTTCTTGTGTTTGACATCGAAATGCAATCTTGAGCGTTGACACAGAGACACTTCAGCAAAATATCCTTTTCACTTTCGATAGGTTATGTTAATGAACGTACATCTTCCCCCGCCCAGACAAGGTGTTTAGGACAGACAGAAGAACTATTTATTGACACTTATGCAAAAGTACTTCGTCTTCGTGCTTAAATGTCACGCAACTAGATATGCCAACATAACATTTAATAACATATACTAGTCATTTAAGAACACAAATAAATGCAATCGAGTGTAAGAGCACGTAATTTCTATCAAGGCGGTATTGAAGTTTACAAAACAGTATTACTAAGAATCGCATTTCTTATGACAAAAGCTTCTTTGATAATGTATATTTATTATGAATTAATGATTTGTCGTACGAAACAAGATTTTTGAGAATTTATATACAGATGTGTTTATGCAAAGTATACGGCTAATATATTTTTGTCAACCGAGTGTAATAGTAGCATATGCATATATTCTGTTTATTATGCCACAAATATAAAGCAAAAAGAAAATATAAACAAGATCACAAACAACCACTAAATTTGATCGATGTACGGTAGTAAAATATGCAAACGAGAAGCGGCCTGCTTAAATCCGCTAGCTACTGCATATTAACACACTAAAAATAGTTCGCAAGTTAACAACAACAAAAAACATTTCACACCCACATAAGTTAACAGAAAAAAAAACAGATTAAAGAAGCTTCAGATTATTATTCAAATCCATCGTTAGACCACATTTAGAACATGCTAGCAGGCTAGCAGCGTATGGAGTCCATCTAAAGTAAAATACATTGATATCAGTGAGAATATACAACGTAGAACAACTAAAATGTTACCAACACTAGTGGATATGTCATACGAGGAAAGACTTAAAACTGATAAAACTACTCATTTTTAAATTACGTTCACTACGGAGGAGATGATAAAAACAAACAAGATTTTGAACAATATATATGACAAACGAGCAACAACTGGAATGTTTATTATATAAACATTTACACAACTAGAGGTCATCCTTTGAAACTTATAAAAGACAGATTTACACGTGACTGTAGCAAGAACTCTTTCTCAAACCGTATTGTAATCATGGGGAATAGATCGTAACAGTAAAGATGCCTGGTAAAATATTGGAGTAATCATCCTATGATGTATGACTATAAATGTATGTGATTATAACATAATAATAACCGGAAGTAACGCATTGAGCTTAGTAACCAGTGAGGACGAAGATGTCACTACAGTGGTTCCAAAGACCTGCGGTGGTAAACCACCAAAGGTAATCTGAGGTAAAATATGAAGTAAGAAATCGATACATCACATTACAGATTCTGGATTAAAAATTCCTTTACACTATTTTTGAAAATAACACATATACTTTTACGTACCAGGTAACGGCTATTTTCAAACCAAATGTGTAATATGAAAAATTGAAAAAATAAACCACAAAAACAAAATGAAAGGGATTTCAACGTCATGCGCATATTGGAATTTATATCAGTGATTTATTGTTCAACTATTCCATCTTCGGAGTAAACGTTGAGGTTTGAGATGTTAACGGTTATTTTATTTAAATACATTATTTGCGTTTTCTTGAATTAAATGCTGTTTATTAATGTTGTGAATTAAATATGAAGTTTGTTTACATTTTTACGACATATGCGACTTTCCACGCCTACAAAAAAATAGTCCTGAGAGTGGGCAGGGCTAAACATACATCGAACGCTACTATGTGCATGTTGAACTCGAAGTTAGGCGGAGTTTAAAAAACGGGTAGATTTAAGAAGCGTTATCGGATGGGGTATCCGATAAAGCTTAAAAATATCATTCAGCGTCTCCAATGTCAATGTGTACTTATGGAATAATAAAAAAATCGTATTCAACGTGTAAATCAAATTGATTACAACATTATTGTGAGCGTATCTGCCAGTTTGGATTCTCAACGGGTGTAAAGAGACTCTTAATATTACAGAAAAATAAGCGCAGTCGTTTGGGAAATAAATCTAATCTTCATTTCTGCGTTGAATACAAAAGACCGAGTTCATGGAAATCGCTGCACAATTGATGAAGTTATGGCTGTTCAAAGCAAAACAATCTGTTTTCGGGGTGATCTTGAGATGGATACCTTGTTATATATATATATATATATATATATATATATATATATATATATATATATATATATATATATATATATATATATATATATATATATATATATATATATATATATATATTTGATAGTGAAAATATTTTTATTCAGAAAAGTAGATTTTTAGTTATATTTTGAATATTTATCATTCAAAATGATGTTTTCACTAATTAATATCTTCGCCACACGCTTACCACCTTTGCTTTAGAATTGCAAAAATCTGACATTCTGTAAGTAAGGTTTTGTAAATACATCTTAAGACATTTTAATGTTATGACTATATTTTTTAATTGAAAAATCGCCAAAAGTCTTTTGATTTGTGTTTTTTTAATTTTCAATCTCTAGAATTGTTCGCCTATAACAACAAGCTTTTCTCCTGCGAATTACCGGTAAGTCATTATCATATATCTTACTTGAACATTACTTAGACGTTCTTTGTTTAAATAAGTTTTACTTTAGTTTAAAATACGTAATGCGCTTTGGCACAAACTTCGTGTAGCATCACACTCGTTGTCCAACGATCAGCATACTTTATAAAGCTTTTTACATTGGAACTATGTTTTGATATATATATACATGTCATCATATATCAGATATTTGACTTTGAATTGCGACCTTGAACCTTGCATGCAGTTAGCTATATTCTGTTGTGGAGAGATCCGTAGTAGATCCGGTCATGCAGTTGAGAAGGCAATCAGAGGGATATATTTATACGGAGAATAGCCTTGTCCAGCGGACAGGATTTTAAAATGATGATAGTGATGCAAAGCAATTTCGGGAGAAAATCCAGTCCTACTTGACAAGTTTATTCTCCGTATGTCCCCAAACATATAATTGATAACAAGTAACAAACAAACGGATGAATATTTATATTTATTGCACAATATTTTGTAAAATAAAATGCACAGTACAAACACAAACTAATAAATATGACAAGACATGTAAGATGTGAATAGTACAGAATTATTATGCACTGTTTCAGTTTCAAGACTTCAACAAAATAATTGAACGAATATGCTAAATCAATTTGGAGTTGTTAATAACATGAACAAAAAGTTAAAGTTAAAAAAAATGAATTTGCACACATACATTTTATCTTGTACTCAAGTGATATGCTTTTAAAGTAGATAACATTACATGATTATATCCCCTTACTAACAAGCTCAAGTTAATCAATATTTATGTAAATGTTCCATTAAATACAATTGAAACTTTTATATTAGAAACGATTAAATACAAGTGCTTATATAAATTGTGTAACCTGAATATAAATGAAATATAAAACAAGTCATAAATAGACTGAAAACAACAAATCAAATTTACAATTGTTCATAATATTCATAAACCTCACCATGTACAATGACCTCAGGAAATAGAAACTGAAAACATTGTGCACAATCCTGAGGTTACTGTTAATAGGTTTATTATGTTCCAACATAGTCTCAACAATAATTGATGAGTTACTTGAATTGCAAACTTTGAAGTCTTGTGAATGGACGGACAGACGGACCTAGAGTCCACACTGGTAAAAAACAACATAAACAACTCACTGAAACTCCGATATTTTTGTATTTGGTTAGGGGACGTTGCTGTGCACGCCATTTTGATAACAGTATGCACCTATGCTATCTTAAATGTGAAGTCGTTGGGATTTCATTATTTTAAACATTGCTTTTACGCCTCCTACATTCCGTTTGGAATCGTCCCAGTCTGTTTGCAATGGTTGTCAGTCTTACAAGGAAAAAGGAGTCATTAGGTTATAATGTAATAATGCGGTTCGCAAACGACCAATTACTCCGGATATGCCTCTTGCTATCAACTTAACTTTAGATTAATCGAACTCTTTTGACTCCACTGTGAGTTAAAATTACGCATATTTTTACTCGATCATTCCTGAAATCAGCTACTTCTGTGTGACATTAGTTATCACGACTGGGGTATCCGGTGTCACATACGATGGAGTAAGACGGTCCCGTTCCAGTCTTAACTATTAAACATTCATTTGAAACGCTATCATCAGCATTGCTTTTATTTTTAAGGCTGCATACATACGGCTGGGAAAGAACTCTCGGGCCCCGTCTTCAAGTGTTCAACCCGCTTTCTTGCATACTATTCATCACTAAGAAAAACAGTGGTTGCATGTAGAAGTTATCCCCGCCTCCGACATCGCTAGCTAATCCTTTAGATGCGGGGGAGGGGGCATTCTGTTACAAATTCAGCATTTTAACCGGCGCTACAATACTGATAGGTGACTGGCGTTTAAAAAGCTACAAACACTACATTTTCGATGACTTCCATAAGCGTTACCGCGCAATTTAGAGTGAACAAAGTGACGACTGCCCTTAAAGAATCCGAATTAAGGAAAGAATGGCTTCGAAGTTTAGCGTTCTAACAACTACGCTGAACTGAACAATATATCATTGCGACATTGTTAAAATCATTATCATTATATGAAGTATGATGCAAGAGACATATTCGTAGATTGTTTGATGGGGGTACAGTTGAGCCAAAACATTCCTGTGTGAACTGTCTTGAATACCTTTGTCCTGCGTTTGCACGAGAACACAGAAGGCGTTCGCATAAAAAGGAGTTATACATAAGCTAAATTATGCTAAACAATTGCGGTATATTTGATGAGATTGAAAAAATCTACGTGCTAAAGATGTATTTGTATAGAAATATAAAAATAAATGTCAATTCTAAACTTCGAAGTTTCCGACGAACGCTTAAGAACTTCGATTACCTGCGTTCTCATAAGTGTCACACACGCTTCCGTATGTTAATGTTTAAAACGCCTATTAAGAATTGACCCATATTCAGTCTTGCGGAAGACTACTGCTATTGAGTATAGTATTTAATTATGATATGCTTTTAACTTTCAACTTCTTTCTTGGTATCTTAATATTTATATTAATAATTGCATACTATGATTTGTCATATTATTGTTATATTTATTTAACTTTCGATTTACTGTTCATTTTCAGAAAATGATTATTAATAGAACATGCGTAGTTTCGAGCTTTAAATAAAGTGATGAGGTGTCCTTCTTCGCAGCCATTTTGAGGAAGTGGAATGATTTCTAACCGGTTCATAACTAGAATTAATCCATTCACGTAAGTTCCTTTTTTCTTTACATTGTTTATGTTACCAAACAATATGTATCACCTGTGTTTGAGCTACAAATAAAATATAATATAATAATAAAATAGATTTAAATGTCTTAAATTTACCTTGGTTACGTGGACAATATAATGGCACAATTTGCTTACGATGTACGATTCGTAGGAACTCTGAAAAAGGCTTCATGAAGCTATTTTAAAATGAGAGAACTGTTAACAAATGTAGCATTATTTATAAGAATTAGTATCATTTATACATTTAAACTATATATAAACTATTTTTTCAAAATTTATTTTAACGCATAGTCTTAATATTAAATTTCAGGTAGTAATATTTCTAAATGGCAGACGCTATTAAGGAAATAACAACTTTTAAATGCGGACCATGTCTGTTTGATGGGGATACGGTTGAGCCAAAACATTTCTGTGTGAACTGTCTTGAATACCTATGTTCTGCGTGTGCACGAGAACACAGAAGGCACAAGTCATCACGTGAACATACAATACTTGAAGACAATGAATTTCCACAGGATGTTACACTATTTGAAGAGATGAAGAAATTGCCATACTGTCCGAAACATCCAAATGTAGAAATCGACCAACACTGCCCGAGTCATGATGTTTTATTTTGCTCGCAATGTCTACAAAAGGACCACGGTCTTTGTGAACGAGTCACAAACCTTGCATGTTCTCTAGAAGAAATATCCGCAACTAAAAACCAAATGGAACTGCTCAATGATCTTCTGACGAAGTCCAAAGCAAAACAAACTGAATTCTTCAAACATTTAGAAGAAGCCCGGATTCATGTGAATGCAGTTGAACTAGAAATCAATAGCTTTATTCAGACATTGAAACATGTTGTACAGAACATTGAGAGAACATTGAATGAACGGTTTACAAAAGTGACACAACCTTTTAAACATTATGATGAAACCTTGTCGAACATTGTCAAGAAAGCATCATTTTACGAACATATGCAAGCGATAACGTCGAGGTATGGTACAGCAAAACAGAATGTTGCTCTAAACTTCACATTATCTGTATTACTTAAGGAACTGGAATCAAATGACTCTATTGATTCCGTTTTTTCTAAACAAATTCAATTTTTAAAATCCAACAATTTTGAGGATCTGATTAGCGAGTTGAACCGATACGATGTTGTTTTGAGATCTAAGGACGAACGGGCCTCCGACATTTGCAGTGATGAAGAAGACACGTATGAAGATGCGTTGGACCATCTTCAAACGAATAAACGAGATGAAGCGACGCAAGTGGAACAACTTATGATTGCCCATGAATTGGGTCCGAAGAGACCTTTGCGCAATTTGGCTGTAAAGCATGACGATATACGATTGTTGAAGATTGAAAGCCAGAAGCCTGAAACAATAATGTGTTCTATTGTAGCACTTCACGTTTTATCTGATGGAAGAATTTTATTATTGCAACAGGAAAACATTTTAAAACTACATTCGCGAACATTAACATTAATCTCAAAATTCCAGTTTAAACAAAATGTTAAAGACATGTGTATTAGTGATCAAAACAAAAACGGATTATTTACAGTAGCTGTTTGCTTTGAACAATCGCGAACAATAACGTTCATAGAACATGATGTCACATTTCAGGAGAGGCACACTATCCACTGCAGTGACAATGTCTTTAGTATATCAATGTATGTTCACCATTTGGTAGCCCTTGTCGAAACGAAGGGTTTAAAATCATCCTATGAAATTCAGCTTCTGGACAAATCGACTGGTCACGCGTGTTACGCATTTGATGAATTTAAAAGAATGAATGACACGCACAGCTTGCATGGAACAAATGTGGTTATTGTTAAGCCGACACGAATATATGCATGCAAAACCAAAATGAAAATTACATTAGCTGATGCAAATACAGTTTATATCTTTAAGATTGAAGATGGTGATTGTAATCACCAAACAGTGTGTGCAGTAGGTCAATGCGTGTGGAAACTGAGCGACATCGAACCTAATCTTAACAATGTTAGAGATGTTAAATGTGATTCACAAGGACATGTGTATGCTCTAACAAAGTCATATTTATATCAGATACCTCAACCTTGCATAAATTATAATTTGCGATGTCTTATTTCTGATTGCCGAACCGCTGCTGCAGTGGCGATAGACGAGTACAGTCAGAGCATAGTGTTAGGTCAAAAGAATGCAGATCGTGCGCACGTGTACAGCTATAGATTTTCGACAGACAAATGAGGTTTCTGCAATGTTTCAAACTGGCAAAAAACTTGAACAATACCGTAACGTATTGCTTGACACAATGGGGCTGCTTGTTTATTCGAGGCTTCGATACCACTTGTAATGCACGATAGTGGCGGAGATTAAGTTAAATAATGGTGAATACTTACTAGCCGATGGTATTGCAGGTGTAGTTCAAATGAATATAAATCGGAAAACGGTATTCGAATGTCTTATCATTAAACAACAATACATGTATTTAAATGCCGTTAAAATCATTAAATTCGGTGTTCGTCTAACAAGTAGCATTGAAAGTGTATGTCCCAATGTCATTTGGAAAAACATGTTAAAGTAATATATACATTAAAGGTAATGAAAATGTCATTTTATTGAATATTTTATGAATAAAGATATGTGTTTTTAAAGATACGTCGTATCTATGCACTTATCACCAATCTCAACAAATACCTATGTTTTCGTGTATTTTTATGAATTGTCAAAAAATTTGATTGTGCATTAATTGTAAAGAATTGTTATTTGGTTATTGAAGACATAATCACCATAAAAAGATTATTTCTTTAACAATTCGAAGGCTTAGTTTTATTTTGAGATGTTGAATTATTATAAGTATTTTAACAACTAGTTTGTGAAAGTAACTAGTTCGTCTAACAAGTAGCATTGAAATGCTAGGGACCGTAGTGACATGGTGAGCTTATGTGACCGTGTGATGTCCGGCGTCCCTTGTGTGTACGTGTGTGCGTACATATCGCATTGTCGCCCTCTGGATTTTAATGTGTAATCACGATGGCACTAACGGTATTTCGTACAAAACCCAATACCAATAATCGGCCTAATAACCATACACTCGATATTGTGAGGCACATATCTTCCTCGTTTCGTTTTGATAGGAAAACGTCTATATACTCCAATAGATGCCATCAATACAAAGTTATTGTTAAGAGTATATCTATTTACCACACTTTTGTTCTACCGTTAGTTAAGAACGTTGTGCATTCCCTATAATCAAAACATCGATGATAACCTGTGACATCTGAACGCGATTTTTGTTTTGCAAAAACGCACATAATATGCTATTTCCAAAACATAGTGTATGTTCTCTGTTCAGTATTATTTTTACTGCCATTTCAGTTATTCTGATGCATTGTGTACATAATGGCATACCTTCGGCAGTATTAGCCCGATGGCTTTAGCCTTATCTAACATCATAGCCGTTTGATTAAACAATATTTATTTAGCTATGAGTAAACACAGGTAAGCAATACTATACCAATTTATTTAATACTTTGACAAAATATGTCCAACAGGTAGACATCGCTTTATATTGCTTAACACAAATAACGCAAAGTACAATTTTACAGAATTTTGGAAAAAGCTCCAGGCGTATACTGTGTCTCTCTTCTGTGAGTTGCAAGTGCTGCTTTAATGGGGTAAACTACTACGCTTGGATCGAAATGTAAAAATCAAAGCGCTGAAGGCACTGAATTTGTTCGTTGTTGTATAATCTTAGTCGCAACTCAGTTTTCAAAATTATGTTATAGCTTTTTATATCGCAAGTTTGAAATTACCACAACCCATTCAAATTTATAAAGAGTGTGTATTAAAGCACAGGTCGAGATGTGTTTGTTTTTTCAAATCATTAATAAAAAAGATAATTTAAGCTTCATTTTAGGAAAACAGGGCTTAATGCATATCCATTTATTGTCATCCCAGTACCAGAAACTCTCTTTAAACGAAAACACCGCAAAATCAGAAAGTGTTGCATTGCACAGGCTAATCAGTGTACACAGGCTAATCTTATTTGACATGCATTAAGCCCCGTTTTCCCTGAAAGCAGCCAATATGTACAGATTTCAATGATAAACACTAGACTGGCCAACGTTGTCTTACAAGCTGTTAAATACTTTTGAATACATACACACTATGTAGTGTACCAGTGAGAACTATAAACAGGCAGATGCGGTGGTAAGAGCAGACGCTCCTAGCATTCGTCGTCTCCTTAATTTTACTGCAGTTATCCATACAGGAAGCGGGTACGGTCCCTAGCGTACTTAACGCAGACTGACTTGCAAAATTGCCTCTACATTATTTGTGAGCTAACGCTCACAAATAATTAGGAACAGTATAGAACATCTCTATAACATTACAAAGGTATAGCCTTAGAAAATGATATACGTACATATAGTTATAGTTATTAAACAACAAGTTTAAAAGAAAAATGTAGAATGTGATAAAAATGAAAGTACGTATGTATCAGCATTCATTTGTAATACACTAACGATATTTAGATAGAGAAAAGGAAGTAGAATTTTAAAAAGAAGGAAATTGTGATAAGACACGAAGCAGTTGCGGAACGGGGCATCCTCAGCAGAATATGGTCCGTTTATACGATAGAGTAACGTTGCAATCTATGACTATCCCCTAACCTCCTATGTTAATTAATATAACATATTAACTGTATGTGTATTTTCGGCTTAGGAAAAATGAACTTTAGTAGAGACTACTATTGTAAATGTAAAAAAGAATACAAATTATTAGTACGAAAAAAGAAGAATTCTTACTTAAACAAGAGGGCAATTATGACCCTGAATCGCTCACCTGACTAACCAAATACAATCCCAACCCAGTTTTCATCAATATAAACATTCTGACCAAATTTCATAAAGATTGGATGCAAACTGTGTCCTCTATTGTCTACACAAGGTTTTCTTATATTTGACCTATTGACCTAGTTTTTGACCCCAGACGACCCAAATACAATACCGCCCCAGATTTCATCAAGACAAATATTCTGACCAAATTTCATGAAGATTGGATGAAAACTGTGACCTTTAT
Source organism: Dreissena polymorpha (assembly GCF_020536995.1). Classification (NCBI taxonomy): domain Eukaryota; kingdom Metazoa; phylum Mollusca; class Bivalvia; order Myida; family Dreissenidae; genus Dreissena; species Dreissena polymorpha. Next base: position 43,389,209 of record NC_068367.1, read on the forward strand.
TGTCTACACAAGGTTTTTACATTATTTGACCTAGTGACCTAGTTTTTGACCCAGAGTGACTCAAATACAATCCCAATCCAGATTTCATCAAGATAAACATTCTGACATTCTAAATTTCATAAAGATTGGATGAAAACTGCGACCTCTATTGTCTATACAAGGTTTTTCTATTATTTCACCTAGTGACTTAGTTTTTGACCTAGTGACCTAGTCTTTGACCCCAGATGACCCAAATACAATCCCAACCCAGATTTCATCAAGATAAACATTCTGCCCAAATTTTAAAAAGATTGAATGAAAACTGTGACCTCTACTGTCTACACAAACTGACTAATGGGATTGTTTACCCTCGGGACTTCGGTTATAAACCATTGCCCGAGCACACTGCTTAACATAGAACTCTGCATAAAAAAGCCGAAAACGGCCATAAAATGGACAGCCCGATTTTACTGGGCTGTACCATTGACATAAAAAGAAAACTTTGCAGTGTTGGTGCGATGCCTTAATAAAAATCTATTAGTTTAAAAATATCTAACCTTTATAAGAAGCGTTAAAAAGACGCAGTACTTTACAATGCCTAACGCTGTTAAAAAGCGGCGTTTTTATTGGTTTATGCACTTATAAAACAATGGCGCTGATTGGCCGAAAATTCTTATTAAGGATTGCAAGTAGGTCAATCCGTTTATAAATAGATTTTCCCACGGCTGACGTTGTACTTTAAGAAAAAGTAAACAATAATAGTTTATATGCAAAAATATAAATGAAAGAAAAAGATGATAAATCCAAAAGAACTTGGACTTGTTATATAGTTATAAATTACTATGTTTATGTTATGTTACTGAGCTTATTATTAATTATTATCATTAATATGATGTTGTTATTGTATGTTATTGTTTGTTTTGTTTTTTAAGGAGGAGAGAGAGAAAAAAATAGCCCAATTTTTATAAGTAAAGATGGTGAAAACACACATACTGTTGTATGTGGCATCATCATTACCAGACCCACTGTTCAGTATATACTGCAATGGGTTTGTTGGAGTCTTTAGACTTTGTGATCTGTGTTTTAAATGTAAGAGTCCAAATAGGACTATTTTAATATAAGTCTTGTAGAAAAAGGGATACACAGATGTGTAATATGTTTGAGTAATACAATAATAATACTTGAAGATTTTCCAGATCACAAAGTGATTGAACATTGCCACAATATGTTTACATACATAGTCAAGTACCATTTTTATGTGTATAATTAAAGTTTAAACTAAATGCCACACAACAAGATCTAATCATTGGTGAGATATGTTTATATCTATGAAAATTTATTAATAGGGATGCCAGAGCCTGATTTAACACCTCTCAAATGTAAAGTGAAGTTGCATGTGTACATGCAATTATATGAAAAGGAAAGAAAAAGACAAAATATGATAACACATAGGGAGTATAACTCTCAATTATATATTAATGTTGCAATTGAGTATTGAGTTGTTAAAAAGATAATGAGTACAAGTTTATGTATGTGGCTCAATGTTGAACACTTGCAGACAGGGAATATAGCCATAATGCTCCAACATAAGACCCTGTCTGTATGGAACTTAAGGAGGATTGGGCTATGGAGAAGAGAGGTCCCCCCAGAGTGGCATTAAAACAATATTTAAAAGTGGGTTTAGTAAAAAAAAACTTATATGTTAAGAGCAATAACTTACGTGTCTCCAAACGGTAACCTTCATAGGGCCACATAAAAATTAAGGGTAAGACAATGTGCTTTACAGTTAAAAATGAGACAAAACAGCTAAATTTGTACAAAAGGTATATTATTTACAATATGTACATAACTATATGCATTTATATATTTAAAATACACGTTGCCACCCTGGTGGGTTGAAAGAAGGGGAGATTTTTGGAAGTGTAGGCCGCTGTGGGTGTGGGAAAAGAAGAGCCAGCAGAGGTGGTGTCACTCAGTTGTACTAAGGGAGGTAATTGTGGTGATGGAGTCTACAATGGTTGTTTCCCCTGGACCAGAGGGAGTGCACGGTAAATGAAAAATAGTTTGTATACTATTGAAGGAAAATTGATAATGGTAAGATGTAAAATGGTAAAAAGACCAAATATTACCTAGATGCATTAAAATAAACACAAAAAGCTCTAATCTAACCAATATTATTAATATATTGGTGATAACAATGGAGGAAATAATACTAAAGTACCTTGTATGGTATGCAAAATGACAATTAAACAGAAAAACCGAGGCAATTTGCTATATAAAATAGCAATTTAATATAAAAATAAGGTTATTTGCTATAAAAGTAGCAATTTTAACATGAATATATGCAATACAAAGTAAAATGGTTGCTATGGTGTAGGAATAGCAATATTTAGATCAAAATTAAGGCAATTTGCTATATAAAATAGCAGTTTTCACAAAAGTAAGGAAATTGCTACACAAAATAGCAGTTATAACAATATTTGATGTACTCCAAGGATCAAAATTAGCAGTTTCAACAAAGTCGACAATACTTTGTCCCGGATAGGGCTAAATAGGTGTTTATCATGGTATACGGCCCTGTACCGTGCACTCCAGTCCGACATGGTTCTTCGAGTTAGAAGGGGAAAGGATGGGGTGTCAAAGAGGAAGGGAGGGGGTGCAATGCAGCCAACAATCCCAGGTTACTGGACAGCCTCGTCCTTTTTTGTAGTAAGAAATGCCATAAGATATGATTATATTAAAAAACTGAAAAATGTAAATGGTGGACTAACGTCATACTCTCATAAAAAAATGTATTAAAATAAAGAAGACCAGGTCAATGCCATTGGCCTGATTTAGAAAGGGCGGGGTAGAACAATAAACCCATTAAAAGCTAAAATAAAGGTTGTGTAAAAGCGACACAAATCCAACACAATTATTAGATTACATCAGGTTTGTGCAGAGATTACACATTTTAAAAGAAAACAGTCACAAGACTGAATAATTAGGTGGGTGTTGGCTGCTCTCCCTCCCCCAATGACCTAGATTTTGTCAGTTATTTGACAATCTAGTAAGTATTTGGCGAGGGCAGAGAAGACCGGGCCCCTAGCTGCTCCCTTGTGGTCTAGCACGTTGGGAAGGTTAAAAACTAGTCCATGGGAGTGCAATGCAGCTTCGAGGTGGTCCCTCTGCGCCTTATGGTTAGGACAGTGCAGCAGCATGTGGGGCGCAGTGAGAGGTTCCTGGCACCTAGGACATGCAGGGTCTATACCGAGGACATACTTTCCTGCGCCACCGGGTAATAGGGTGGTTCCCATCCTCAGGCGCGTGATGGCTCTTCCAAGCACAATGCTTGCTGAGTATCTGTCAGGCGGCCTGAGGGTTTTCGCAGGTCTGGTAAAAGTATGTCGACGGGAAGACAAATTGTCGGTCCGGAGATTCCACTCGCCCAAAACAAATTTCTTTGTCAGGGAGTAGATCTCAGAAGGTGCCAGGGGTTCCCCAACATCTACGACCCCCCTCAAGAGGCCCTCCTTAGCCCCCCTGTCGGCCTGCTCATTCCCACTGATGTTGACATGTGCTGGACACCATACTAATGTGACCTTTAAAGATTTATCTAGGCACTGTTGATGAAGTTCCAAAATGCTAGCTAAAATATCAGGCCTAGATCTGCTATTTCTGTTTTTTATGGACTCAAGAGATGACATTGAGTCTGATAAAATAGCAGTTTTAGTAGGTTTATTGACCAATATCCAGCACAGAGAGAATTTAATTGCCAAAAGTTCTGCTGTAAAAATAGAGAGATTGTTGCTGAGCCTGTGCGTTTTGCTAATGTTTTTTGAAGGGATTACAAAAGAGTTGGCTACCAAACCAGAGTTAGGGCATTTGGAGCCGTCAGTGTAGATTTTTAGATGCACAGCATACATATTATCTATAAGAGAGAGAGCTTCTGACTTGATGAGTTGTGGCAAGTCAGTTTTCGTTATTTTATTAGAGAGTGATAGGTCAACATCAATGGGTCCAAGCGTCCAGGGGGGGGGGGGGGGCTTGGAGGGTCTCAGGTCTGCTACATGTACCTTGTCGAGACCGGCATCCTCAACCAGGGTCCTAATACTCGCACCAAAAGGTAGGGCGACATGCTTACGCTTAAGTATTTTCCCCTTGATGAAGGTGCCAGTCCCGACAAGTTTGTTAACGGGGTTTGAACCATGCCGAGACTTAGCCCTGGCCCAGAAATTGAGGGACTGTTGTTTTCTACGCAAGTCAAGAGGTAACACACCGGCCTCCTCCTCTAGCAGTGCACCCGGTGTACAGTTTAGGGCTTTCAGAGCTATCCTTAGGGCATTGTGTTGAATGGCATCAACCATTTTTAGGGCATTTGGCTTTGCACATGCATAGATTTGGGCTCCATAATCTAGCTTTGGACGTATAAGGGACTTGTAGAGTGTTAAGAGGCTATTTTTATCTGATCCGAAACCTGTGCCTCTCAACATTCTCATTAAATTTAGGTCCCTTTCGCACCTTTCTGCCAAATATTTGAAGTGGTGAGTAAAGGTTAACTGTTTATCTAGGTACATACCTAGAAATTTCACCACTTTTTCAAAGATAATTTTGGTGCCGCCTAAATTTAAGTCCAAAGAGTGCTGAAATTTTTCGCCAAATAGTACTCCTACTGTTTTGGTTGGAGAAATTTTGAATCCCCATTCAATTGCCCATTTCCATATGGAGTCTAAGCCTGCTTGAGCCCTCTTTTGCAGGCGTAACATGTTAGACCCCTTTAACCAAGTGCCTGAGTCATCGGCAAACTGGGAGATAACCATTCCTGAGTCTTTTACGGCATCAGGTAGACCGTTTACGATGAGGGAGAACAGAGTTGGGGATATTACGGACCCCTGAGGGGTTCCGCGTTCAGTTATGGCTACCTCTGATAACTCCCCATCGACCCTGACCTGGATTTTACGGCCCTCTAGGAAAGCTCTGAGGTAGTGGAAGCAGTATCCAGTGATTCCATAGTCAGCTAGCTTTTTTAATATGCCAAAGGCCCATGTTAAATCAAAGGCGGCCTGAAGGTCCAAAAAAATTGCTCATACTGATTGCCCTTGATTTTTTGCAGAAAGAATATCATGTTGTAATCTAGCTAGCTGGTCAAGAGTAGATCGCCCCTTCCTAAAGCCAGACTGGAAGGGGTTTAGTATATTATTAGATTCCAATAAGTGTTCTAATCTATTTTTGACCAGTATTTCTAATAATTTACCTGCATGTGATGTTAAACTTATTGGACGATATGAGTTTGGATCATTTTTGTCTTTACCGGGTTTAGGAATTGGAATCACTGTGGCCTGCTTCCACTCGGGTGGTATCCTGCCTGTCCTATACACCTGATTGAATAGGTTAAGCCAGATTTTCAGAGTTATGGTTGACATATTTTTAAACATTAAATATGCTATTTTGTCAGGCCCCGTGGCGGTGTTGCTCCTGCTGTTAATGGCACTTAATAATTCTGTAATAGTGAATGGTAGATTAAGAGGCGTGCTGTTATCCCCAGGCTCGTTTAAAATATTTCGGTGCTCAGTCTCAAACCGCTTTTGATAATTCAAAGTTTCAACGGGAAGGTTTGAGTCACTGGAGACAGATTGGAAATGTCGTACCAAAAATTGAGCCTTTTCCCTTGGGGTAGTGGCAAGTTCGCCTTTGTATTTAAGTAGAGGTACAGGGGTGAATGAATTTCCTTTAATTCTGTGTATTTTTTGCCAAAAATCCCTAGTATTTTTCTTATTAATGATAGCTGAATCACAGAATTCTTTCCAATTTTGAGTTTTTGCGTCCAAAATAACCCGCTTTGCCTGATTTTCAAGGGACCTATAATTAAGAAGAATATGCTCAGCGGGGTTCTTTTTAAGAATTTTTAAAGCATTTTTACGGTCCTGTACCGCATTAGAGCACGCCTCATTCCACCACGGGACCCTATTTCTAGCTTTAACCTTGCCGGAGGAGACCGGTATGCTACATTCCGCTATGGACAGTATCTTGCTAGTTAAGTTAATACAGAACAGATTTGGATCCTGGGAGTGAACATCTGCAAGGGAGAGATCTGAGCAGAGGTCCCTAAACTGAGCCCAATTAGCTTTGTCCAATAAAAACTTTTGCTCTCCTGAGCATTGGGCCTCAGTTCCCTGTGCAATATAGTTGAGCAGGGTAACCTGTTGTGGGAGGTGATCAGATCCCATGGTATCTTTAACAGTTGCCCATGCAGACGCACTTGCTATCCTGGCATTAACAGCAGTAAGGTCAATGTGGGAGTTTAAACCAGTGGGGTTAAGTATGGTTGGAGAACCGTCATTGAGCAGTATAAGATTTTGCTCGTCCAACCATTCTATTACCGCCCGACCTTCTGCATCTGAGTTGATGGAACCCCAAGCAGGGTGATGTGCATTAAAGTCGCCTATGAATATTACATCATAGGGTCCTTTAATGGTCCTTAATTCCTTAAAGAGGCCGTTCAGAGTTTCAAGATCACATCCTCTTGAATATAAATTGACCAGGATAAGAGGCCGGTTCTTGTCAATAACCAATTTAATTGCTAATGCCTCAATAGCAGTGCTACCATCAGATTTAAATTGGTTGTTCACTCCCAGGTGTTCATAATTAATTGTGTTTTTAATATAAATGGCAAGGCCACCGGCTATATTATGGTTTAAAATAACATAATTTTTAAATTCACAGTTATACCCAGGTATTTGTTTAACAGAACTATTGGAAAATTTGGTCTCCTGTAAACATAAGATATGGGTATTAGGGTTGCAGTCAATAAACTATTTTAATTCTGTAAATTTGTTGGCGGAAAGACCACCAACATTGAATGAAATTATTTGCAGATTACTGTCCATAGTGGTGCGAAATTAACTTAAATTAACTTAATTTGATTTAATGAGTGGTGAGGAGATTTAACTCCTAGTTTGTGGCCCGCACAGGCCCCTTTGAGTTTCGCGGGGGTCCTGGCAAGCCGAGCATGATTCTTTTTAATGGGGAGGGTACCGCTGGCCGGGGGGGGGCATCCTGTGACCTAGTTTTTGACCCCAGATGACCCAAAAACAATCCCAACCCAGATTTTATCAAGATAAGCATTCTGACCAAATTTCATAAACATTGGATGAAAACTGTGACCTCTTTGGTCTACACAAACAAATTGTTGATGATTTTTACAATTATTTGGCCTAGTGACCTACTTTTTGATCCCAGATGACCCAAATACAATCCCAACCCAGATTTCCTCAAGATAAAAATTCTGACCAAATTTCATAAAGATTTGATGAAAACTGCACCTCTATTGTCTACACAAGGTTTTTCTATTATTTGACCTATTATGTGACCTAGTTTTCGACCTAGTGACCTAGTTTTTTACCCCAGATGACCCAAATACAATCCCAACCCAGATTTCATCAAAATAAATATTCTGACCAAATTTCATAAAGATTGGATGAAAACTGTGACCTCTACCTCTACACAAACAAATTGTGGACGGACGGACGCACGCACACACGCACGCATAACGGACGCCGGACATCACACGGTTACATAAGCTCACCATGTAACTTCGTGACAGGTGAGCTAAAAAATAAATACTCTGAAATGAAAAAACTTCGGTTTTGTAAACTGAAACAATTTTGTAGTTATTTTAAAAAGAATAAGAAATCTGTTGGAAATGATGTTTCTGTGAATTACTTTTGTAAATACTTCTCATCATTATGTAACGATGTATTTGTATGTAATAATGCAGCTGTCAAGGGGATGTAATTTCGCCTCTGCTCTTTTCTTTGTTCTTGGAAGAATAAGAACTACATTTACAAAGTAATTTAGATTCAGGTTTATATTTTGATGATATTTTGTTAATATTATTGTTATTTGCGGATGATATGATTATTTTGGGTAAAACACCAGAAGACTTACAAAATAGCTTAGATAATTTATATGATTATTGTAACTGTTAGGGTCTTGAGGTAAACACTCAAAAAACCAAGGTTATGGTTTTTCAGAAAAAGAAGTTCTTCCAAATGAGAAGTAGAGTTACAATGGGAACTTGTTAGAAACTGAAAATAACTTCAACGTTCTTGGTACAATTTTTAATTACACTGGCAATTGCGCCATGAATCAAGAGCATTTAATTGGTAAATGATTAAAAGCATTAAAATTACTTATGTATAATTGTAGAAAATATTATATCAAAACCAAATTACAATGCCAGCTCTTTGGTTTCTTTATAGGTTCAATATTGAATTATTCTGCCGAGGTATGGGGCGCACTTAAATCTAAAGAAAAAGAGCGTATACACCTCACGTTTTGTAAAAGTGTGTTAAAGGTCACAATTCGTACTTGTAACGCTGGTGTATATGGTGATTTAGGAAGGTACCCGTTATATATTACTCGATATATTAGGATAATTTAGTATTGGTGTAAATTGTTAAATACTGATAATATTATTATAAAAACGATTTATCAACAAAGTATATCTGATTGTTCAAAAGGTTATAATAATTGGGTATCAAATGTTAAAAAATTGTTAGAAACATATGGCTTTGCTGATTGCTTTAGAAATAGTGATACTCTTGATTGTAAAGCATTTCCACATATATTTAAACAAAGATTGATTGATACTTATAAGCAAGACTGGCATAGCCCTGTTGAAAATAGTAGTGTATAAGATTTGTTACAAAATTGTAAAGATAATTCCCTAACATATGAACTAAATTTAAATGTATTGCCAAGTAGTTTAAGACTCTTTGTCAATAGAATAAGATTATCTGCGCATTCTTTAAGAGTTCAAACTGGTAGATTCGGTAGAAATAGAAGTCCAAGAAATGAGCGATACTGTCAATATTGTAATTCCCTTTGATATTGAAGACGAGTACCATTTCACTCTTATTGGTCCTTGTTTAAGCAATATACGTAAGAAATATATTAAGAAACATTATTATGTACGACCAACAATATTCAAATTTATTGAGCTTTTGAAAACTGAAAACAAATCTGTATTGATTACATTTGCAAAATATATTAAAGAAAGCTTGGAAATAAGAAAAGGAATTACAAATGTTAACGAAAACTGATCATCCTCTTTACATGCTGTGATATGTTATATTGAAATGTCCATTTATTCGTGTTTATATGTTATACTGATATACGTGATATTATAAATTGTCATATAATAATATGTGTATATGATGATGTACTATACAAATCAAATAAACTATCTGTTCTGTTCTTATGACGATTAGTACATTGATTTTAAAGCGAGACCATACGATTTTGTCAAATATTTATGAATGTATATAAAATGTGTAAAAAAACTTATTATACATATATTTAAATATAAATTAAAATAAAAGTTAAGAAGAACATGTGTCGAAAAATGCAATACAAGTCAGATATTTTATTCAGAAATCGAAAATGTCTGAACAGTCAAATTCGCCTGCATGTATATCATGAATGTACGAACATATAGTTTTAGGGATCATTTTAATTTCCTGCAACGATATCTATTCATACGACACATGAACACTAACTCCAATCCTAATAAAAAGACGAATGCTTCGGTTATTGTAGGAAAATATGTACGAAATATCTTGACGTCACAATCGTCTCGGGGTGCTAATTTGTCTTTGCTGCATTTTATAAAATTCGTATTCAATGTTTAATTTGTTTTGCCTATTTTGTGTTATTGTAACATATTTTTATCAATATATTACAATTTAACACATATAAAAATCGTTTAACCTCGCTTTAAAGTGGCATCATGGCCATATTTCACTGTTGAATTGAGCTTTAAAGAATTAACAGGTCAAAAGAGTAAGTTAAAATGTGGTAACTGACCAATTATCTGCAACTCATCCTGCTACCAGTTGTTTAATTTGTTTTATATTATATTCGATATTTTACATTACTGTACAGTCCTCTAAGCCGAGTGGAACTGTCTTTTTATTAAAATGAAACATGGTCCGTTATAGCTAGAGTATTTCTCGTCTTAACGATGCATTCTAACACATATTTACTTGCGTTATTAAAATATGAAGAGCGATTATAGATTATATCATTTTTTAATACTCACAAACATCATACAATCGCAATAATATAACTGAACATGGTTAGACTCCTTAAGTTTGTTTCTTGAGTCTCCATATTGCTTTGTTATCTTATCTGAAGAGCTAATGCTATGATGCGCATTGTGCTAATTAATGTTAAGGTTCGTGGGGAGGATAAAATCCATTAAAACTTTGCTTTGGCTTTTCTTCATTCAATGTGCTACAATATGGTCAAACTATATATCATGTTAAAGCTTAAGACGGATAGAATAACATTAACACATTTTTGACATTCAATATGTGTGTGCTTTATTCATATTTTGGTTTAAAACCAATACATTTTACACTAATTTACAAAATCTCAAACTAAAGTTAGGAAGGATATGCACTACCTTAAGTTGAATAAATACAAAGCTATATACATATACAAGGTCAAATTAGCAACATTTCACAGAAAATTATTGTCATAAAACAGCAAATGAGTTTTATTCAACTGCCTTTTTTGGATAAATTTCCTAAACAAAGTTCTAAAAATAACTAAAACGGAACTTCTTTTTAAAAATCCAGGTATGGTGGATAATAAGAGTCACAATTCTATTTCAAAAGCTTATCAATTTTGTTATTTACCTCTCAACCAAATTGCAAATTTTAAACCATCTCAAATTGAAATAGATTGCAGACGACATATAAAAATGTAAAGGAATATAAAGAAATTGGCAAACCGATTGATTTTATATTTCGATTCCTTCTACCCATTTTGAAAGCGTGGCCATCGCTGTGCCCCGTAGAAAAACGTGCAAAACAAATCGGTCGAAACCACGTGCAGTGGTGAGAAAACCGGGTATGTGTATACACATACCTGAGAAAACACATACGTATTTTGACAGTTGGGTGGCAACTAGTAAAACAACTATTAACATTAATCAGCAAGAGATCGCACTAAATAACAGAAATGGCCACGTCACGTAGAGATATCATCACTTACCCTATTTCAAATATTTTCCAGCTGAAAATTATCCCTCACACGTCTTTTATTAGTTTATTTGTATTGTTTTTCTGGAGCCGAAGTGCATCTCACAGAATATCCATCCAACTTCCGTTGTTTTCACTTTCGTTATTTAAAACTCCGTTTAAAAGAATTATTTCTACTTTTAGATTGTTAAAGCGATGTATTATTATATATCATCAATAAAACTACCTCTTTAGCTCATCTGTTCAGACATTTTTCTAGACAAATCTTCGCACAATCCACAATTGCTTTGACCAATGTGATACATCGTTCCAAAACAATTTATAAGTGACAGGCATAGAGTGTTAGAAAAGTGTACACACGTTTGAATGTTCCCTCTATGAGTCTGGTAAATCCTCATCATGATGATTCGGTAGTTTTTACGCTCAAGCAATGCCAAAGTGCCATTACCACCTTCAATTAATCACTTCATGTTCATTTTCTGTAAATACAGATGTCTGTGTGTTTTTTTCCATAACGAAAACTTTGTGCAAAGTCTTACACCAGTGGTAATGACCGCAGTAGCAATTTTCTTCATTTTCTTGCTATCGGTACGACTTGTTGACTTCGTATTTTCCCACACTGGTTTGTTTATGAAGGCATCAACAGGTGCTACACATTTTCTGGCATCGAGACAATTTCGTCTTAAACTTTACATTCATAAACTTCTCGTCCATGTCCGTCAGAAAAAGGTCCTTCATACTGTACACCAGACATTAATTAACGTTTTAATTACAAACTTAATAGGCTTACAAACCGACTAATTTTCCTTCATCACACTAATCGGTTTACACCTTACTATGTGGTCATGCGGTTCACATCAAAATAATGCAAGCTGCCGGTTTCTATGGCTTTACGGCAGTTATTCTCTTAACGAGGAAGTTTTGCGTACATTGAATGCCACGAAGGTCTTCCATAATCAAGCTGGTTTTCAAATCATGTTTTTCACTCGCACCCATAGGCTGAAAAATGTCTTTATGTGCTTCAGCATCCAACTTGCCTTTATCTGGTTAGATTGTTTCCACGAGCCGATATTTTTGTTTTTTTCAGTGTCTTCGTCACTTTTAACTTTCTGTATGGATTGTTATTCCTACCTTCTTATTTTACATTCAAATGATTAATACAAAGGAATGTCACTTAAACCCGAAGTTTATGACAAAGTTAAAAAATAGCGATCAAATGCGTTCACATAAGCGTCAAACACGCTTCCGTATATAAATAAGTTATATTTAGAAAGCAATAACCTTTTAACTTAAATCTAATCACGCGGAAGATTACGTCTACATAAATACATGTTCGAATTTTGAAAGAACTTGAACGTTCAACTTCTTCTTACGTGTTTTTTTTTTAGTACATGTATTACTCTTAGTATAAATGTAATATTTAGTATAATTGATAGATATATTTAACTTTCGATTTTTTTATTATTTTCGGAAAATGTTAATAAATAGAACATTAGTGATTCGAGCTTTAAATAGTATTCTGTTTTATACTCCACAGTCATATTGAGGTACTGGTATAGTTTGGACAGGTGTAGTTTCAGAACAAGGTCGTTCACGTAAGTTTCTTTTTTCTATATTGCATTTCTTTTCCAGAACAAAGTATATGTAATCAATCGCGAATGAACAATAAATCAAAGTCTGCGTATTAAGTTTAAATGTCTTTATCTAGGTCGAGGCAATGCAATCAAATACATTCTTTTTGATACGAATGTTTCCTGAAGTCTATGTTACTGAAGCTCGTATTTAAGTTTAGAAATGTAAACTCATATTATTATTCAAGCAAAACTAGGACCTTTTATAAAATTAATAAAATGATAAGAGTTTTAAAAAATTATAGCTAATTCGGTTTACCCGATTTAAGGAAGTAATTTTGCTCCATGGCTGACGTAAAGGACGAGATAACAACCCTGAAGTGTGGCCCATGCTTGTTCGATGGCGACTCAGTGGAGCCAACGCATTTCTAGCTAGGTAAGAAGTACACGAATTTTACAAAATACTGATTTATTTCACCCATTAGTAATCGATACAATTGTCAAATACACTTCTTAAATTAAATAATATGTTAAATAATGATATTGCTTTTTTGGATTGTATGTATAAAATGTATACTGTAAAGATTATTTATTATTTTGTTTTAAAATTGTTATTTTACAAATCTGTTCATTTTTGTTTACAATATGGCGATTTTAAAATTAAACCAGTATATTCAGAAGGATTATGCGAATGAAAGAGGATAAAATATTATACATGAATGTTAAGGGCTACGACCATGCAATGAATGTTATATTTGATTCACAAGGTAATATATATGCGCTGAATTTAAATTCGTTAATGCAACAGGTAATTGCGAATAGAGGTTTTCACGGCATTGATGAAAGTCATTTTACAAACTGTAAGAATGGCACAGCGGTAGCAATTGAAGTACACCGGAAACATATATTTGCTATTCATATCTATAAGTATTAAACACGCAATAAAGTTCGAATGCAGCCTTAATATCTTCTACTCGTTCATTGAATTGGTAACCTCCATTTTAACTGTATTGATTGAATATAACCAATTCAAAGGTTTTTTTTATAGGTGTGTTATAAGTTTGATACTTGTTGATTCTGAATTAGAGATAAACTGATGTAAATTATATAGGCAAACATGTTAAGATAATGTTCAAGAAATAGACATACCTTCTGAATTTAATGTGTCGATTTAACTTATTCATATGACTGAATTTTTTAAGAAATAACATCAAGTTGTTAAAACGATGTAAAGTGTCCTTTGATAATAACATGCACACTTTGTTTAAATATATTTAATTAGAAGTATGATATTTAATCCAGTGCGTATATAGCATTCAACTTTCGGGTGAACCTTGACAAATGTTTTCTACATATAATACAGTGTCCATCATTAAATAATTGTATTTTCTATTATATAATTGCTACATTAATTTATTATTAATGGCAAACATTATATTAATTACACAAGGAACTCAAACTTTATTTTAAACTTGTATATAATGCGTATAAATTATGTAAATGACATATTTATCAAATGCTGGTAATATGTATTAACCTTTTTAAGGTACAGAGATACATCATCAGTATTTCTTATAAGTATTTATTTAACGTATCATAAACACAGTTTACTCATAGTGATGGATAAATGTATTAGTCAAATTCCAAAAATTCTTTGAACTTCATCATCATCATCCCCATTTAAATCAAAATTATGCGTGTTGCTCTAACCAGTTTCTTTTTCTATCTCATAAATAATTTAATGAAGACACATGAATGGGTGTTTGTATTTAACATATGCCACACATAAATGCAAAACCAATTATTTTATTATATTACATATTCAATGTGCACTGGTGATGAACCACTATAACACCTCTCAATGAAACAATGTTCACTGCATAACGTTGCGCCATCCTCCTTACGAACGAGAACCGGTTTGGATTAGGGTCCCAACTGACATAACCTAGTAACTGAACTCAAAATAATCAATAAAAAGCATCTGTATTGATAATCAATACTTAAGTACATATGTTCGATAATTTAAACAAACAAGCCTATCAAATGACGGGAAGGCGGTCTGGTATTTTATACAAAACAAAACGTATGAAATGGCCTGAGAGCGGGTTTATCATAATATATGATTTCTTTCTCCCTTTACATAATTTATCACCGGGTTCAGGTAATACACACCTGAAAAGCGAATCAATAGGTGTACAACGCGTATACATGACAAAATGAGAAACTCGTGCGTTTTTCGACCTAAACAATTACCAAATGGCTTTACTAAATAACAATAACAACACAACACCATTTTTTCAAAACGAGAATATTATCATACCTTTTAAGTATTTCAAATATATAATTGTTCATGAAGAAATATTGAAAAGCTCAAAGTTGTTCATAAAACTTGATGTTAAACCAGACGATTTTTCTGCAAAGGAGTTCCATCATTCACACACTTATCCAAAAACTATACAACCGGTACATTCACATAGTATGAAACTTTGGCAGTCAATCATGTGACAGCCAGATCGTTGGGATAAAATATGATAAAGATCATTATGGTGGGCATAACATTGCCGATTAAAATATTGATTTCATGTCTAATTTTACATAATTTTCTCCATATCTTACAATGGTGTTTTAAAAATCGTGTCACATATAAATCGAATATATGTTCATTAAAGTGATGGAAATGATGCTCGGGCTATCTAAAATACATTATTAGACTGAAAGGGGCATATCTTATGATTGACGAACAAAAGTTGGTCAGCCGAGCAGAAGTAAGGGAAAACTAGTTTTTTCTAACTGGAAACAACATTTCAAACAAATAAATATTTAAAATAAAATGAAAATCAGTCAGTTTCATTGTGAATTTGTGACTACAAGTATTATGCGCAAAAATCCGTTCTATAAAAAAGAAAGTATGATAGTCAAGGCACCTATGTTTGAAATAAAACAGCTATCTCAAACGTGTATATATAGTCAAATATTCAACATTTGTATGCAGAGAGATCGACATTAAATGTTATTCACTAATGGTGAGTAAATGTTCATTGGTTACATTCAAGAATTTATAGTAACGCATTTTATACTAAAAAGATCTACAAATAACTTTCTGGTTTCATCTGGAATACAAGTTATAAATGTGTTATTTATCATTTTTAGCAATTTCTGAAAGCAACAATTGATCATTATATTAACAACACAAAATGTTAGCTGAACACAAACATTTTGATACATAGCTGACAATGTTTGGTTATGAAACGATGGAATGCGACTGTTGTCTTTAGACACTGTTAATGAACGATTCGGTTTTTTTTACATTTCTTGCTTTCTTTTGGCCATTAAAATGCTAGAAATAGCTGAGCTTGCCGACTCAATATATCATGATTGTATTGTTAAAAATCAAATCATTACAAAAAGTATGATGCAAGACAAATATTCGAAAATATGAAACCTACAATCCACCTCAGCATTAAAAAGTGGCGTTATACAGATTTATGATGATTAAATACCTTGTAGATATACATTGATTTTTAAAGTTTAAAACCAGTAATGAAAGAATAACTAAATACAAATACACGTACGTTATCTTTAAAGAGATTGAGAACAATGCACGTGCTATAGCCGTTTTGTTATATCGATATGAAAATGAACGTCGGTTCTGAAAGTCGAAGTTTCCGACGTAAGTTTAAACTAGCAATCGCATACGAAAGTGCCACATGCACTTCCATATTTTATATATTTGAAGAAAGCAAAAACAGTATTTAACCAATTCAGTCATGCGGAAACCTTCTGCTACTGGGTTCAGTAAATAAATATGGAATTCGTTTACCTTTCAACATTTTAAACGCGGTATGTTATTATTGTAGTGTAATTAGTATTAATATGATTTGTCATATTATTGGTAGATTGATTTACTTTTCATTTTCAGAAAATGCTTATCAATAGAACATGCCTAGCTGCGAGCTTTAAAAAGTAATTTTGTGTTCTACATTTCAGCCATTTTGAGGAAGTGGCCTGATTTCTAACGGGATAAGTTCGTTCGCGTGAGTTTATTTTTTCTACAATTTGTTATCGAGTTTATCCTACAGAACAATACGTATCACTCGTTTATGGATCACAAATATAAAGTTTATAAATTTAAACGTCTTTAAGTAATTGTGTCACGTCGACAGTTAAATAGCACTATTGGCTTACGATTTGTAATACGAAGGTGTTTTGAAATCAAGCTTAAAGGGAGGGGCATTTTCACAGATGTTGGCATGTACTGAAGTTCGTCGTTAAAACGTTATATTGATAAATGTTAACATTGGATCTAAAAAGCTCCAGTACAAAAACATTTTTTTTAAAGTAACCCTCAACTGGGCTCGGACCACTGACCCCTGGAGTAAAAGTCTAACGCTTAGACCAGACTGACATTAGTGCTCATACAATTAGTAATGTATTTTATACTTTATTTAAGCAATCTTCGTAGTGTCACAAGATATAACGACAACAACAGAACTCTCCACATTATTCAATCGTTTCACGTTGAAACGCTTTATAATTTGCAGGTTGTTTAATCGGTAAAAGATGAATATAATCGATATTTTAGAGCATGGGAAATGTTCAGTATTACTGTTTCCTCACAAATATAATAGCTATTACAAAAATGTGCGAATCTGAAACAGTTTTTTTTAATGTTGTCAGTTTACCAAAAGATGAAAATGTCACTTTAATGAAGATAGTATGTAATGTAGAGAAATGTTAAAAAATCTTATTTCAGGGGTTAATCTTTGTAAATGGCCGACGTAATCCAAGAAACAACTACACTGAAATGTGGACCTTGTCTTTTTGATGGAGACACAGTTGAGCCAAAACATTTCTGTATAAATTGTCTTGAATACCTGTGTCCTGGGTGTGCACGAGAACATCGAAAGAACAAGTTATCTCGTGAACATACAATACTTGACGACAGTGAATTTACGCAGGATGTTACACTATTTGAAGAGATGAAGAAACTGTCGTACTGTCCAAAACATCCTAATGTGGAAGTCGATCAACACTGCGCAAGTCATGATGTTTTAATATGCACGTATTGTTTACAGAATGACCACATGCTTTGTGAAGGGATTACAAACCTTGCATTTTCACTGGGAGAGATATCCAAATCTAAAAACCAGGATGAACTTATTAATGATCTTATGACGACATGTACAGCGAAACAAACTGAATTCTTTACCAATTTCAAAGAAGCCCAAATTAATTTAAGTGCAGTTGAATTTGAAATTAACAGTTTTATTCAGACATTGAAAGATGTTGTTCAGAAGCTTGAGAGAACATTGAATGAACAGTTTAAAAAAGTGACACAACATTTTAAACATTCTGAAGAAACGTTGTCAAAGATTGTCAAGAAAGCATCATTTTACGAAACTATGAAAACGATAACGTCGAAGCATGGCACAGCAAGACAGAATATTGCTTTAAACTTCAAATTAGCTCTGTTACTTAAAGAACTGGAATCAAATGATTCAATTGAATCCGTTTCTTCTAAACAAATTCAATTTTTAAAATCAAACAATTTCCAGGATCTGATTAGCGAGTTGGATCAATTCGATGTTATTTTGAGATCTAAGAACGAATGGGCCTCCGACATTTGCAGTGATGAAGAATCCCTGTATGAAGATGCTTTGGACCTGCCTGAAACGAATAAACGAGATGAGGCGACGCAAGTAGAACAACTTATGATCGCACATGAATTGGGTCCGAAGAAGCCTTTGCACCGTTTGGATGTAAAGCATGACAATATACGATTGTTGAAGATTGAAAGCCAGAAGCCTGAAGAAGTATTGTGTTCTATAGTAGCACTTCACGTTTTATCTGACGGAAGAATAGTATTATTGCAACAAGGAAACAATTTGAAACTACATTCACGCACATTACCAATAATCTCAAAACTCCAGTTGAAACACAATGTTAAAGACATGTGTATTATTGATCAAAACAGACACGGATTATTTACAGTAGCTGTTTGCTTTGAACAATCGCGAACAATAACGTTCATAGAACATGATGTCACATTTCAGGAGAGGCACACTATCCACTGCAGTAACAATGTCGTTAGTATATCAATGTATGTTCACCATTTGGTAGCCCTTGTCGAAACGAAGGGTTTAAAATCATCTTATGAAATTCAGCTTCTGGACAAATCGACTGGTCACGCTTGTTACGCGTTTGATGAATTCAAAGGAATAAATTACAAACACAACTGGCATGGAACAGATGTGGCAATTGACAGGCCTACACGAATATATGCATGCACAACCACTTTGAAACTTATATTAGCCGATGCAATTACAGTTTACATCTTTAAGGTTGAAGATGGTGATTGTAAACACCAAACATTGTGTGCAGTAGGCCAATGCGTGTGGAAATATATTGAAGCGTTCAACTATATTGATCCGTACAGCATAACACCTAAGCTTAACAATATAAGAGATGTTAAATGTGATTCACAAGGAAATGTGTTAGCTTTAACAAAGTCAGATTTATATCAGATACGTCAGCCTTACGGCAATTTCAATTTGCGATGTCTTATTTCTGGTTGCCGAACCGCTGCTGCAGTGGCGATAGACGAGTACAGTCAGAGTATAGTGTTAGGCCATCAGAATGCAGATCGTGCGCACGTGTATAGCTACAGCTTTCCTACAGACAAATGATGTTTCTGCAATGTTTTATACTCGAAACAAAGCTTACACATTTTGTCTCATGTTGTACGTAGATTGTATTAAGAAATTATGGTATTTATTGTTTGACACATTGTAGTTGCGTGTCAAGTAAGTGTGAATGCGCATGTGTTGAAGTTCATTCGTGGTATTGTGTAACAAGGAGACAATCACACATGGAGGTAAAAGGATCGAATTTGGAATTTAAAATGTTAATATCTGAACATCCCTTTACGTTTTAACATTTTTCCATTACCCCACCTTAGATGATGTGTGTATTCATAGATAATCATACAATTATTGTTTGTATAGCATGTATATAATTTTGCAAATTTACTTTGTCAGTGAATTAACAACCGCCTTACGAGATGAATCAGTATATCAGCTATCAGTGTACAATCATTGTTGTATCTGATACTTATATTTTGCCACATTTACTTATCCGGTAAAGCATATAACCACACATATGTACATTCACACATATTTATCTTCAATTTCGTGCATGTGTCATATATAGATATTGTATCAAACGTTTTTACTTTTTAGGGACAGTGTGCATTGAAGTTTTGCAGAAATACATAGATGTATCTCTACTGATATTGTGTACATATCGTAAACTTTGGTATTTGTAAGAAAATATTGAAATAAAAAATAAACGCCATGTACATAAAATCGTGCATTAACATATGTAAATGTATGTCTCCTAAATTGTGCATAGGGTGTCAATGTTGAAAAAACATGTTAGAAAGTTCATTATATGTATATTAAAGCTCATTATATGTATATTGTATGTGACTCCATTCACTTTGTTCATATATCATTGTTTGTAATCTCACAACATTCGACTGACCAGATTAAACCATCGATTCCTCGTGTCAGTGGTTAGAATGATCTTTGCATCCATATGATGTCACACACAAAAATATGCTACTGTAATACGCCAGGTATGTTTTTCTGTCAACAAACAATGTAATGTATTCTCAATAATTATGCCAAAACGGACTGAATATACATCATCCAGGAAATTATATTTATCGTTATATGAATGTGCTGCTTGCAGCATGGTCGGTTTAACATTTAATGGTGCATGGATGCTCGTCTCATTAATTTAAAAGACAAAAGCTTAATTGATTTGTAAACAAAGATATCAACTTCAGTAATGCGAACTTTCGATTTTATCAATGTCTTATTCTTATTCACAAATACTACCTCGCACATTATTTACACAATGTCGTTTATGACAATTTAGCATCTGTGTTTTAAACTTCATTAATGAAAATGTTTGATAATTTTGTCATAGGTATGCCTTACAAAAGCTTCTTGTATTTATGTCATTAAGCTGTTTATATTGTCAAAAACATTGAATATGATGCAAGGCATGTAAAATTATACAAATTCCATCTACCTCCGTAATAATTTGCTGCACGATTATTAATTATCAGTTGTGATTCACAATAATACGCGAAGAATCCGGCTTGTGACAAACAAAAATAACATTCTATAACAACCTTTAGGCTTTCACTGCTTTTCATATCTTCTCATGCATTTTAAATGAATATTGAATAAGTGTAATTTAATGATTTAAAGCATCAAGCATCATTTATTATTTGTATTACTTTTTTATCAGTCGTTTTGTTAAATTTATAAAACTAAATTATATGTCATTATAACGCTACCTATAAGTTAAAGCAACTAAAATGTATTAAGCAAGCATGTACTCGGTATAATTACAAACATTCCCTACTAAGATCCGTACATTCAAAAGCATTATATGGGTTCCTTGAGTTTAATAAGACAGACAAGCAAGTAAACAATATAAAAAATATTGTTTGGAATTTGTGTTTATTGCAATACTATTTTCGTCCATCAAAACGCACGTTCAACAAAACAGCATAAAATGTTTTCGTAACGTACATACAATAAAACAGACGAATACGTCAACAACACTCGAACTGTTCTAAAGTTTCATTTATTGATTCAGTTCCTTTCAACCTATTTGAAACTACAGTAGCAATATATATATACGAATTCAAGTGTATACCATCACATGGAGCAAACTCTTTAATCAATAATTGTATAGTGTCTTGCAATACGGTCTTTCCTATTCAAAGAAATGCTCATTTAGAATTGATCGTGCTACAAAAAATGCATGTTTAATAAGCTTTTCTCTTTCAAAATTGATCGTGTAACAAAAAGATGTAACACCAAAAACGAATTTGTTAAGATTTGATCTATGCTCGTTTGATGGTCAAACAGCGGATGTGTAACAGTTTTGTGTTAACTGTCTGGAGTATCTATGTTCTGGATGCACCTGATAACACAGAAAACACAAAGCATAACGCTAACACTAAGTAAACGGAAACGACAAATTGCCTCTTAATTCATAATTATTGTCTCCAGAGAACACTTGTCTGTATATGCATATTAACATTGATGTTTGAACAATATTAACTGAACAGGTATATAGGGATCGGAATGTTTACATTGATTAACGATACACAGTTAACATGCATATACGTTTTCATTGAAGTAAGACTGTAGCTACATCAAATAGAGAATTTCAATAGTTTTGGATAAGCGTTGCTTTCTGCGACATGTAAGCATCAAAGACAGTAAAGTTTTACAAATCATAATCAACAAAATCAACGTGCAGAGACGTCAAAATCGTGAACACGAAACGGTCACTCGAATATAACGATACATTGTCGGGCAAAATGGCCTCGACAAGGCGTTGCGAAGGGTTGTGTCGAAAGTCGATATCTGATATGCTGATCGTGACCTTGTGACCTCATTTGAATGACATCTGACGAGTGGTAAATTAGCATTGGTCTATGACATTGAACTTCAACTCGAGACATTGTATCAAAGCATCTTGCGCACTTATGCAACGTAATTTTAAAATCCATTTATAAATAAAAGAACAAGAGATGTGTTTGTCAGAAACACAATGCCCCCTAATTCGCCGCTTTGATTTTTTTACCTTTGACCTTGCAGATGACCTTGACCTTTCACCACTCAAAATGTGCAGCTCCACGAAAAGTAAGTAAGAGATTGAATGGAGAATTTTTTATGTTTTTAATTTTTGACCGTTGACCTTTAAGAATGGCCTTGACCTTGACGTTTCACCACTCAAAATGTGCAGCTCCACGAGATACACAAGCATGCCAAATATGAAGTTGCTGTGTTCAATATTTAAAAAGTTATGATAAGATTAGGAAAGAAAAATACAATGATATTTGACCTTTGACCTAGAAGGATGACCTTGACCTTGACTTTGAACCACTCAAAATGAGCAGCTCTATGAGATACACAGGCATGGTTAATATCAAGTTTCTATAATCAATATTGCAAAAGTTATCAAACTTTAACCAAAGTTAAAGTTTTGGGACAGAATGACAGACAGACAGACAGACAGACAGACAGACAGACAGACAGACAGACAGACAGACAGACAGACAGACAGACAGACAGACAGACAGACAGACAGACAGACAGACAGGCAGGCAGGCAGGCAGGCAGACAGACAGACAGACAGACAGACAGACAGGGCAAACACAATATACCCCCGATCTATCGATCCGGGGGCATAAAAAGGCGTTGATTTCTTATGTTTGACATCGAAATGCAATCATAAGCGTTGACACAGAGACACTTCAGCATAATGTCCTTTTCACTTTCGATAGGTTATATGAATGTACGTACATTTTTCCACGCCCAGATAAAGCGTTAAGAAAAGACAGAACAACAGTTTATTGAGACTTATGCAAAAGTACTTCGTCTCCGTGCTTAATACACACAGTATTCTCTGTCGCGTAACTTTTTATGACAACATAACATAACATAACATATACTAGTCATTTGAGGACACAAATAAATACAATCGATTGTTAGAAAAAATAATTTCTATCAAGGCGGTATTGAAGTTTATTTGTCAGTATTACTAAGAATCGCATTTCTTATGACAAAAGCTTTTTCGATAATGTACATTCATTATAACAATCTCCACGCAGAGTTGTCGTTCCTTGCTATCACATACAACTCTGCGAAAGGCTCAGCACGCCATTTTGTCTATAAAATAGATAAAACCGAACAAACGCATTCAATGTGTATTTGATTGGATATTTAAGATCGCATGCATTAAATTAAGAAATATGACTTTTAAATGTACGATAAATCGTGCAAAAACTTGCGAGTTTTAATGCAACTCTTTGGAACTATTTTATTGCCCATTTACGCAGATGGAATCATTTCATGCACTTCACAAATGTAAACAATTGAACATACTTTTTAAATGAGTGACGTTAGGAATTGCTTCGACGTGTGTATGTATGTTGGTTTCTTAACATAAAAAACATATCAATTTTATATAATAATGAATTAAGACTGATATAGGATATCATGGTATGAGATGGTTTTCTTTAATGCAGTGAATGCAATGTAACCGTCGTGCAAGATATTGTTTAGTATACTGTAACCTCAATGATGAACGCTTGGAATGATCATGACATGAATGAGGCGCTTTCATAACAATAGTCCGTTCTGAACTCAACACAGATGTGAATGTTATGTGACCGTTGTGCAAGAGATTGTCATTATAAATTATTGATTTGTCGTATGAAACAAGTAACTTTTGGAATTAATATACAGATACCTTAATGCAAAGTATACGGCTCATATATTTTTTTAACTGAGTGTAACAGTAGCATATACATATATTATATTTACTATGCCACACTTAAAGCAATAAATTAAAATAAACTAGATCACCAACAACCGCTTAATTTGATCGATGAACGGTAGTAAAATATGCAAATGAGAAGCGGCCTGATTATATCCGCAAGTGTCTGCATATTAACACACACACAATAGTTCGCAAGCAAACAACATAAAAGAACATTTTTAACGCACACAAGTCAACAGAATACAAAAAACAGATTATAGAAGCTTCAAATTATTATTCAAATAAATCGTTAGACCACATCTAGAATATGCTAGCAGCGTATAGAGTCCATCTAAATTTAAATACATTGAAGTCATTTTGCTAAATTTTACTCTAAGTATGGTGATTTAATTTCAAAATATAATGTTTCTTTAAAATGGCATTTAAATAATGGAATCTCCCATCCATCATTTTACGGAGATGTTTTGAAGCGTGTCCGCAATTTAAAATATGTTAAACCAAATGTTCTTATTAAACTTTTCAATTTAATTAACTTGTTTTTATCAAAAGGATACGATGCTTATGTACTTAAAAACACGTGTTTGATGGTTTTCGATTCACTATATCTTTCTTCTCTTAAAATTTGGAATCATTAGTGATATTATAGGCATTTTTCACTGTTGAATAAAATTGTGTCATTGTGTCGTATGAACAAATCTGCATGAAAACTACATTATAGGCATTTTTCACTGTTGAATAAAAATGTGTCATTGTGTCGTATGAACAAATCTTATGAAAACTACATTTGGACTCAAATCGTACACCAAATCATTCTGTCGTCAGTTGTCAAAACACCTATATACTGTTTGATTCCAATAATGTCGCTTTAATGGAATTACTATTTTTATATAAATGATTCTTAATATTTAATCAACTAAACTTGTTTTATTAGTAGTACAATTTTGCAGTAGCCCCCCATTAATAGTTTTATTATTACTTTACAGTACTGCCCCTGGATTTTTTCACGTCATTGTGTCTTCGCCTGTCAATTACGTCATAACTCTTTCTCTGTTCCTGGGTACATGGATTTTCTGACGTCATACGATCAACTTTCCAGTTGTAAGCTACATGCATAAGTCATTGGGTTTATAACGTTCAATTTTATTTATATTTTCTCTCTGATAGGCGTTTCTTTTTTATTTAATTATTATTAATTTAATTTTTAGCAGTCACATAAACAACCAAGCAATGAAATATGGAATTTTTACACCCATTATTGCTGCTTCTTCCTGTTTTTGCGCGATGATTATCTGAAATATTAACTTAATGACGCTATTTTCTTAAATCTTTTTCTATAAAGAAGGAATGTAGTTGACACTTGTTTGAAGTTTCATTTTATCGTTCGTCAAAAAGTTGTAACTCTGTTGCTCTGGTATCTTCAATACCATTGAGTAATTAAATTGTAATTAAATTGAATGCGTTTTAATTCCCTTTAATTATTGTTTGATTCGAGTTACAATGCTATGACGTTTAATTTTATTTACACTTAAATGTATTAGAATATTGCTGGGCCAAGTGTGAGGTTGAGCGCTCTATAACCGGTTTAAACCCCCAATGCTTTGCATTGACCGTTCCAAGGCGGTGACCCCAGCTTTATTCATATTTTGTGTTTATGTTGGTTTGAATTGTGCTGTTTTGTACTGTTTGGGCAATCGGTCACTTGCCTTAAATAAAGGACCAACTAATTGTTTTTAATAAGAATTCAATACTGCTCCAGCAGCTGGAGTTTCACTTCTTTATATTGAGTATACAACGTAGAAAAACAAAATGTTACCAACACTTAAGGATATGTCATACCAGAAGACTAAAAACTGATAAAACTACTTACTTTAAAAGTTTTTCGACTTCGGGGGATATTATAAAAACATGCAAGACTTTAAACACAAACAGGCACTGTATAGGTCCCTCACACAACTAGAGGTCATCTTTGAAACAAATAAAAGACAGATGCACACGTGACTATCGCAAGAACTTTTTCTCAAACCGTATTGTAAACATGTGGAATGAATCGTAAAAGCCAAGAACACCGATACATTTAAAAGACGCCTTGTAAAATATTGGAGTAATCATCCTTTGATGTATGCCTATAAATATGAATATAACATTGTAACCGCGAAAATCCGGTCGTTATGTACACATTTATTCTCCTTACAAATATATCACAGTGCCTGCAAATCCAACTCAGCGTTTGCATGGTTAGAATCTCCCAAATATACAGCGTGTTTCAGACAGCATATAAAACGTGACTTTCATCTTTTGAAGGCAATTATTGTCCTATGTTATCCATAATGCCATGATCAGGACAGATGTGTTATTCGCAAACATGTAAGTGATAACAAGTCCTATGTACACGTTTACATACTCTATATTTGTGCATGGCTAAAGAGCTTATAGGTATCATAAAGTAACAAACAAACGGAGGAACATTTTAATTTATTGGTCACTATTTTATAAAATAAAATGCACAATACAAGCAAAAACAAACAGATAAGAGAAGATGTGAACATTACAGAATTATTTAGCAATGTTTCAGTTTCAAGACTTCAACAAAATTAAACGAATACGATAAATCAATTTGGAGTTGTCAATAACATGAGCAAATAGTAAGTTTCAAATAAATAAATTTGCACACATAAATTGTATCATGTACTCATGTGATATGATTTTTAAGTAGATAACATTACATGATTATATCCCCTAACTAACAAACTCAAGTTAATCAATATTTATCTAAATATTCCATTAAATACGATTGAAGCTTTTTTATAAGAAACGATAAATACAACTTCTTATATGAATTGTGTGACCTGAATATAAATGAAATATAAAACAAATCATAACAAGAAATGTGTTTGTCAGAAACACTTTGTCCCCTTCGGCGCCGATTATTATTTTTTTTACCTTTGACCTTGAAGGATGACCGTGACCATGACCTTTCATCACTCAAAATGTGCGGCTCCATGAGATACACATGCATGCCAAATATCAAGTTGCTATCTTCCATATTGCAAACGTATTCATAAATGAGCGATATTGGCCACATATATTTGACCTCTGACTTTGAAGGATGACCTAGACCTTGACCTTTCACAACTCAAAATGTGCATCTTTATCAGATACACATGCATACCAAATATCAAGTTGCTGTCTTGAATATTGAAAAAGTTAGTGCAAATGTTAAAGTTGGATCAAACAGAGCAACAGACAGACAGGGCAAAAACAATGTGTCCCCCACTATAGTGGGTGGAGGGACATAAAAAGACAGAAAAACCACAATTCGACTTTACAATTGTTCATAATCTTCATAAACCTTAACATGTACAATGACATCAGGAAACAAAAAATGAAAACATTGTGCACAATCCTGAGGTTACTGTTCATAGGTATATTAAGTTCCATCAAAGTTTCAACAATAATTGATGAGTTACTTGAACTCAAAATTTGAAGTATTGTGAACGGACGGACAGACGGACCTATAGTCCACACTGGTAAAAAAACAAACAACAAAAACAACTCACTGAAACTCCGATATTTTTGTATTTGGTTCAGGTACGTTGCTGTGCACGCCATTTCGATAACAGTATGCCCCTATGATACCTTTCTTGTGAAGTCGTTATGATTTCATTATTTCAAAGATTGCTTTTACCACCTTACTTTCCGTTTGGAATCGTCCCAGGCAGTTTGCAAATGGTTGCCAGTCTTACAAGGAAAAGGAGTCACTAGGTTATAATGTGATAATGCGGTTCGCAAACGACCAATTACTCCGGATATGTCTCTTGCTATCAACTTAACTTAAGATTGTTCAAACTCTTTTGACTCCACTGTGAGTTAAATAACGCTATTATATTTATAATAATATATTATATTACTATAATTATATTATTACTCTATCATCCTGAAATCACCTACTGCTGTGTGACATTAATTATCACAACTGGGGAATCCGGTGTCATATACGATTGAGTAAGACGACCCCGTTACAGTCTTAACTATTGAACATTCATGTGAAACGCTTTCATCAGAATCGCTTTTCCAAATGCTGTTATTTTTCAAGCTGCATACATACGGCTGGGGATGAAGTTTCGGGCCCCGTGTTCAAGTGTTTTATCAACGGACGTTTCAAACCGCTTTCTAGCATACTGTTCATCACTAAGAAAAGCAGTCGTCGCAGGTAGAAGTGATCTCCTTCTCCGACATTGCTAGCTAATCCATTGCATGCGAGGGGGGGGGGGGGGGCATTCAGTTACAAATTTAGCATTGTACCCGACACTACGATACTGTTAAGTGACTGGCGTTTAAAAAGCTACGAACACAATATTTTTAATGACTTCCATCAGCGTTACCGCGCCATGAAGAGCGTTCAAAGTGTCCTAAATAACACACAAACAACATATTTACTCTCGATGAACCATTTCAGTATATTAATCTACATCCATTCAGTTATTGATACATATTATGTTAACTTGATACATGTATTCTCTTGTATTTGATGTATGTTCTATGGGCGTTCGTTTCTAGTGCTATTTTAATTTGTATATGGTCAAGCTCGCGCATCTTATTCAATGTACGACGTGTTATTTCCTTCCGTTTATTTATAGCAGTTGTAAGTAAGTAGTAAATAAAGATCTCTTTATTTCCTTAAATATTGGTGTGTTCATGTTTTAAGTGGTATTTATATTTTAACTCGTTTTAGAAGAGAGACTAATAGCTTTGCTATCAATCTGTTTCCCCTGCCAGTTACATAATATTATTACTACTTCTACTACTACCACTACTACTACTACTACTACTACTACTACTACTACAACAACAACAACTACTACTACTACTACTACTACTACTACTACTACTACTACTACTACTACTACTACTACTACTACTACTACTACTACTACTACTGCTACTACTTCTACTACTACTACTACTACTACTACTACTACTACTACTACTACTACTACTACTACTACTACTACTACTTCTACTACTACTATTACTACTACTACTACTACTACTACTACTACTACTACTACTACTACTACTACTACTACTACTACTACTACTACCACCACCACTTCTACTACTACTACTACTACTTCTGGCACTACTACTACTACTACTTCTACTTCTTCTACTACTACTACTACTACTGCTACTACTACTACTGCTGTTGCTGCTGATACTGCTAATGCAGTTGCTACTGCTACTGTTACTACTAGTGATAGCAATAGAAGTAATAGTAGTAGGTGTTGTTGTTTTGTATGGAGTAGTAGTAGGTAAAGTAGTTGATGTTAATGTGTTTTTTTCGCTTTTTTGGGGGGGATGTCGCCATTTTCAGTAATAATTCAGTATGATTACCGCGGTCGGTTAACTAACTCAAAATTTTCCTGGGTTAGCTGGTTTGCAAAAACCAAGTGCAAATACAGATAAATAAAATAAGAATTGAGGGGAGAATAGCTTCGAAGTACAGCGTTCTACCAACTTAGCTAAACTGAGCAATATATCATTACGGCACTTTTAAAAATCATTATATGAAGTATGATGCAAGAGACCTATTCGTAGATATGAATTGCACTCTCCGCGTTCGCATAAAAATGAGTTATACAGATGCTAAATTATCTTCCTTCAAACAATGGAGTTTTACAGTTTAAACACAGGTTATGGAAGGAATACAAAATACGACTCCGTAGCTATTTTCAGAAATACAAACATTTGCGTTATATTTGAAGGGATTGAAAACATCTACAGATTTTTTTTATAAAGATATAAAAAGGAATGTCAATTGTAAAATTCGAAGTTTCCGACAAACGCTAACAAACTGCGATTACAGCGTTCTCATAAGTTTCACACACGCTTCCGTATGTTAATTTTTTAGAACGCTCAATAAGTATTGACCCATATTCAGTCTTGCGGAAGACTACTGCTATTGAGAATAGTATATACATGTAATTATCATAAACTTTAACTTTCAACTTCTTTTATGGTATGTTATTAATTATATTATTAGTTGTATACTAATGAGTTGTCTCATTATTGTTAGATTTATTTAACTTTCGATTTACTTATCATTTTCAGAAAATGATTTTTAATTGAACATGCCTAGCTTCGAGCTTTGAATAAAGTGATTTGGTGTTCTACTTCGCAGCCATTTTGAGGAAGTGGTATGATTTCTAATCATTTCATAATCGGAATTAGTCCGTTCACGTAAGTTTGTTTGGTTTGTTCATAGTTTATTTTACCAAACAATATGTATCACCTGAACTATTAAATAAGCGAGTAATAGATTTAAAAGTCTGAAATTTATCTTGGTTACGTGGACAATATAATCGCACAAGTTGCTTACGATTTACATTTCGTATGAACTTTGAAACAAGCTTCATGAAGATATTATATAATGAGAGAACTGTCAACAAATGTAGCATTATTTAAAATGATTAGTATTATTTATACATTTAAACCATATATAAATTATAATTGAAAAAAATGATTTTAACGCGAAGTGGTAATTCCAAATTTCAGGTAATAATCTTTCATAATGGCCGACGCTATAACGGAAATAACAACTCTTAAATGCGGAACATGTCTGTTTGATGGGGTTACAGTTGAGCCAAAACATTTTTGTGTGAACTGTCAGGAATATATATGCCCTGCATGTGCACGAGAACACAGAAGGCACAAGTCATTACGTGAACATACAATACTTGAAGGCAATGAATTTCCACAGGATGTTACACTATTTGAAGAGATGGAGAAATTGTCATACTGTCCCAAACATCCAAATGTAGAAGTCGACCAACACTGCCCAAGTCATGATGTATTATTTTGCTCGCAATGTCTACAAAAGGACCACGGTCTTTGTGAACGAGTTACAAACGTTGCATGTTCTCTAGAAGAAATATCCGCAACTAAAAAACAAAGGGAACTGATCAATGATCTTCTGACGAAGTCCAAAGCGAAACAAACTGAATTATTCAAGCATTTAGAAGAAGCCCGGATTAATATGAATGCAGTTGAAATTGAAATCAATAGTTTTATTCAGACATTGAAAGATGCTGTACAGAACATTGAGAAAACATTGAATGAAAAGTTTACAAATTTGACACAACCTTTTAAACATTCTGATGAAACCTTGTCGAACATTGTCAAAAAAGCATCATTTTACGAACATATGCAAGCGATAAGGTCGAGGTATGGTACAGCAAAACAGAATGTTGCTCTAAACTTCACATTATCTGTATTACTTAAGGAACTGGAATCAAATGACGACTCTATTGATTCCGTTTTTTCTAAACAAATTCAATTTTTAAAATCCAACAATTTTGAGGATCTGATTAGCGAGTTGAACCAATACGATGTTGTTTTGAGATCTAAGGACGAACGGGCATCCGACATTTGCAGTGATGAAGAAGACACGTATGAAGATGCGTTGGACCTTCTTCAAACGAATAAACGAGATGAAGCGACGCAAGTGGAACAACTTATGATTGCAAATGAATTGGGTCCAAAGAGACCTTTGCGCGTTTGGCTGTAAAGCATGACGATATACGATTGTTGAAGATTGAAAGCCAGAAGCCTGAACAAATAATGTGTTCTATTGTAGCACTTCACGTTTTATCTGATGGAAGAATTTTATTATTGCAACAGGAAAACATTTTGAAACTACATTCGCGAACATTACCATTAATCTCAAAATTCCAGTTTAAACAAAATGTTAAAGACATGTGTATTATTGATCAAAACAAAAACGGATTATTTACAGTAGCTGTTTGCTTTGACAAATCACGAACAATATCGTTCATAGGACATGATGTCGAATTTCAGAAGAGGCACACTATCCACTGCAGTAAAAATGTCGTATGTATATCAATGTATGATCACCATTTGGTAGCCCTTGTCGAAGCGAAAGGTTTGAAATCATCCTATGAAATTCAGCTTCTCGACAAATCGACTGGTCACGCGTGTTACGCGTATGATGAATTTAAAGGAATCA
The DNA here is from genome assembly GCF_020536995.1 of Dreissena polymorpha. NCBI lineage: Eukaryota > Metazoa > Mollusca > Bivalvia > Myida > Dreissenidae > Dreissena > Dreissena polymorpha. Next base: position 43,421,185 of record NC_068367.1, read on the forward strand.
ATAAAAAGCACACCTGGAATGAAAGAGATGTGGTCATTGATAAGCCTACACGAATATGTGTATGCATAAACACTAAGACAATTGCATTAGCTGATGCAAATACAGTTTATATCTTTAATATTGAAGATGGTAAATGTAAGCACGAGACATTGTGTGCAGTAGGCCAATGCGTGTGGAAATATATTCAAACGGACGAAGACGCATATAATCTTTGCAATCTTAGAGATATTAAAAGTGATTCACAGGGAAATGTGTATGCTCTAAAAAAACACGTTTTTATCAGATAGCTAAACCTTACAACAGTTACAATTTGCGACGTCTTATTTATAATTTCCGAAGCGCAGCAGCAGTGGCCATAGACGAGTACAGTCAGAGCATAGTGTTAGGCTATACGGATGCAGATCGTGCGCACGTGTACACATATAGCTTTCCTAAAAAAAAAATGAGGTTTCTTCAATGTTTTATACTCGAAACAAAGCCTACACTTTTTGTCTCATGTTTTACGTAGATTGTATTAAGAAATAACGGTATTTATTGTTTGACACATTGTAGCTGCGTGTCAAGTAATTGTGAATGCGCATGTGTTAAAGTTCATTCGTAGTATTGTCTAACAAGGAGACAATAACACATGAAGGTAAATGGATCGAATTTGGAATTTAAAATGTTAATCTCTGAATATCCCTTTACGTTTCAACTTTTTTTTCTTTAACCCCATCTTAGATGATGTGTGTATTCATAGATAATCATACAATTATTGTTTGTATAGCATGTATATCATTTTGCAAATTTACTTTGTCAGTGAATTGACAACCGCCTTACGAGATGAATCAGTATATCAGCTATCAGTATACAATCATTTTTGTATCTGATCTTATATTTTGCCACATTTACTTATCCGGTAAAGCAAATAACCCACACATATGTACATTCACACATATTTATCTTCAATTTCATGCATGTGTCAAATATAGATATTGTATCGAACGTTTTATGGACAGTGTGCATTGCAGTTTTGCAGAAATACATAGATGTATCTCTACTGGCATTGTGTACATATCGTAATCTTTGGTATTTGTAAGAAAATATTGAAATAAAAAATAAACGCCATGTACATGAAATCGTGTATTCACATATGTAAATGTATGTCTGCTATAATTGTGCATATGGTGTAAATCTTGAAAAAAATGTTAGAAAGTTCATTATATGTATATTGAAGTTCATTGTATGTATATTTTATGTGACTCCATTCACTCTGTTCATATAGCATAATCTAACGACATTCGACTGCACAGATTAAACCATTCATTCCTCTTGTAAGTGGTTAGAATGATCTATGCATCCATATGATGTCACACAAAAAATATGCTACTGTAATACGCCAGGTATGTTTTTCTGTCAACAAAGAATGCAATGTATTCTCAATAATTATGCCAAAACGGACTGAACATACATCATCCAGGAAATTATATTTATCGTTATATGAATGCACTGCTTGCAGCATGGTCGGTTTAACATTTAATGGTGCATGGATGCTCGTCTCATTAATTTAAAAGACAAAAGCTTAATTAATTTGTCAACAAAGATATCAACTTCAGTAATGCGCACTCAAGAACTCTCGATTTTATCAATGTCTTATTCTTATTCACAAATACTACCTCGCACATTATTTACATAATGTCGTTAATGACAATTTAGCTTATGTGTTTTAAACTTCATTTATGAAAATGTTTGATAATTTTGTCATAAGTATGTCTTACAAAAGCTTCTTGTATTTATTTCATTAAATTGATTATATTGTCAAAAACATTGAATATGATGCAAGGCATGTAAAATTATACAAATTCCATCTACCTCGGTAATAATTTGCTGCGCTATTATTAATGATCAGTTGTGATTCACAATAATACGCGAAGAATCCGGCTCGTGACAAACAAAAATTACATTCTATAACAACCTTTAGGCTTTCACTGATTTTCATATCTTCGCATGCATTTTAAATGAATACTGAATAGGTGTAATCTAATTGTTTCAAGCATCAGGCATCATTTATTATTTGTATTACTTTTTTATCAGTCGTTTTGTTAAATTTATAAAACTAAATTATATGTCATTATAACGCTACCTATAAGTAAAAAAAAACTAAATTGTATTAAGCAAGCATGTACTCGGTATAATGACAAACATGCCCTACTAAGATCCGTACATTCAAAAGCATTATATGGTTTCCGTGAGTTCAATAAGAGAGACAAGCAAGTAAACAACATAAAAAATATTGTGTGGAATCTTTGTTTATTGCTACACTATTTTCGTCCACCAAAACGCATGTTCACCAGAGCAGCATAAAATGTTTTCGTTGCGTACATATACAATAAAAAAGACGAATACGTGAACAATACTTGAAATGTTATATATATATAGTCGAAACTGACCTAACGGCCACCTGAATTTACCGGTCACCTGCAGACAACGGTCAGTCTGGAATCCCCCCGACGAAAAACACTCTATATTACACTTGAATTCAACGGCCACCTGTCCATAACGGCCAACGGCCACTACATTCCACTCCGAAATTCATGTTTGACCTGAAATCAACGGTCACGCGTCAGTCGTCTCGAGCCGCGAAAATTAAAAACACAGCACATCATGTGTCCGTCTATTTTGCGGTAAAAGCGTCTGATAGCGGTACTTGTCTTTGATATTATAAAAGCGGCCCGCTGCGAGTAAACAAACAATTTGTGCATCCATGACCGGTATGTAAAATTGTTTCACCATTATTATTGAATTTTCATTTTGATTGCATTAAAAGACCAATTGTCTGCAACTCATTTTGCTACCAGTTGTTTATTAAAAATATATTTTATATTCGTTACTTTACATGACTAAACCACTCCTCTAAGCCGAAATGATCCGTAAAACAAAATTGTGTCTTTGTGTCGTATGAACGAATCTGCACTAAAACTAAATTTAGGTTCACATCGTACATGCATGATCAGTTGTTTAACGAAAAGAAGGTTGATATTCAAATGCATTTTTTTTCTCTCTCCGGGATAGTGTTTTAGTATGGTGATGCTGAATTAACAAATATAAGTGTACATTGTATATGAAGTGAAAATACCAAAAATAAACAACGGTTGCGATAGCCAGCTATAAACTGTTAGATGCCCATAATATCACTTTAAACAGGTGACATTAACAATAACAATGTGTATTAATAGCAATTATCGTCTGCATGCATAACGCATTAGCGCGTGAGAAAGTCTATTGATCTGTATCGCTGATTAAGTGTTAAAAACAATATTAAGCTGGCGAGTGTTTTTATAAGAAGGCGATAAGAGGATTAGTGATCAGCTGTAATGGCAAAACATGGACTGATTTGCAACATTTAAAGCGTCTGAAAGCGGTAATTGTCTATGATATTATAAAAGCGGCCCGCTGCGAGTAAACAAATTATAAGGTGCTGAGAAGGTTTTTTTCCGGGGATAATTGTGGGTGTATCTTCTAAAGAAAATTTATCAGAGTTTATGACTTGTTGAAAGTAATTATCGCTAAATTAAATGACCGCTATTTCTTTGAATTAGAACGGTACAATTACACCGTACTATCGGTTTATGACACCGAATCCGCTTTTTAGACTTTTACGGACGTTACGTCAACGGAACGTGACAAGCTTTATTTACTGAATGAATGAGATGCATGATAAAACAATTATACCAGCGTTGATAAAGTCATTGTTTAATTTAACATTATGAAATAAAATCAATCTTAAAGATATTATTCTCTATTATTCAATGTACACGCGTAAGTTAATGCTGTTATTATGCTTTGTTAATGCAATGAGCATTTGTTTTACACTGTATGCAAACGACTGGGTGGGGTAACGACGTAGTAATACTACCAACTGACCAACCTTCTTAAAATTGTGATCCGAATTCAACGGTCACCTGTGGACAACGGTCACTTTGATCATTTCCCTTGACTGACCGCTGAATTCAGGTTTGACTATATATATATATATATATATATATATATATATATATATATATATATATATATATATATATATATATATATATATATATATATATATATATATATATATACGAATTCAAGTATATACCTACAGATAAAACAAACTCTTGTGTCGTGTCTTTCAATACGGTATTCCCTGTTCAAAGAAATGCCTATCTCATTCAAAATTGATCGTGCTACAAAAAAATGCATGTTTAAATAAGCCTTTCTCTTTCAAAATTGAAACTTGAAAAAGATGTAAAACCAAAAGGAGACCAAGCGGAGACGAATTTGCTAAAATTTGATCCATGCTTGATGGTAAAAAGGCGGTTGTGAAACAGTTTTGTGTTGACTGTCAGGAATATCTATGTTCTGGATGCACTCGAGAACACAGAAAACACAAAGCATTACGCTCACACTGAGTACTTGGAAACGCCGAATTGCCTCTTCATAATTGCCTCAAAAGGACACTTGTCTGTATTTGCATATTAGCATTGATGTTTGAACAATATTAATTGAACAGGTATATAGGTTTCGAAATTGTTACATTGTTTAACGATACACAGTTAACATGCATACACGTTTTCATTGAAGTAAGGCTGTAGCTACATCAAACAGTGAATATCAATAGTTTTGGATAAGCATTGCTTTCTGCGACATGTTCGCATAAAAGATAGTTCTTTTGTTAAAATGTAACTAATCATTATCAACAAAATCAATGTGCAGAGACGTCAAAATCGTGAACATGAAACGCGCACTCGAATATAACGATACATTGTCGGACAAAATAGCCGCGACAAGGCGTTGCGAAGGGTTGTGTCGAAAGTCGATATGCTGATCGTGATCTTATCCTCTCATTTGAATGACATCTGGCGAGTGGTAAATTAGCATTCGACTATGACATTGACATTGAACTCGAGGCATTGCATCAAAGAATCTTGCTCACTTATGCACAGTAATTTAAAATCCATTTATACTAGAAAAATGCGTTGATTTCTTATGTTTGACATCGAAATGCAATCTTGAACGTTGACACAGAGACACTCTAGCAAAATATCCTTTTCACTTTCGATAGGTTATGTGAATGAACGTACATTTTTTCCCGCCCAGACAAAGTGTTTAGGACAGACAGAACAACAGTTTATTGACACTTATGCAAAAGTACTTCGTTTTCGTGCTTTAATGTCACGCAACTAGATATGACAACTTAACATTAAATAGCATATATTAGTCATTTAAGAACACAAATAAATGCAGTCTATTGTAAGAACACGTAATTTCTATCAAGGCGGTATTGAAGTTTATAAAACAGTACTACTAAGAATCGCATTTCTTATGACAAAAGCTTCTTTGATAATGTATATTCGTTATAAATTAATGATTTGTCGTATGAAACAAGATTTTTGAGAATTTATATACAGATGTGTTTATGCAAAGTATACGGCTAATATATTTTTCTCAACAGAGTAAAACAGTAGCATATGCAAACATTCTATTTATTATGCCACATTTAAAGCAATAAGAAAATATATACAAGATCACAAACAACCGCTAAATTTGATCGATGTACGGTAGTAAAATATGCAAATGAGAAGAGGCCTGGTTATATCCGCCAGCGTCTGCATATTAACACACAAAAAATAGTTCGCAAGTAAACAACAAACAAGAACATTTTACACTAACATAAGTTAACAGAAGAAAAAAAAGATGAAAGAAGCTTCAGATTATTGTTCAAATCCATCGTTAGACCACATCTAGAATATTCTAGCAGGCTAGCAGCGTATGGAGTCCATCTAAGGTACAAGAGGGCCTGAAAGGCCACAAGTCGCTCACATGAGATTCAAAGGAACTGACCTGTTATGTGCAGCCCAAGATGTTATAAGAACAAAATGTTCTTACCAACTTTCATGACTAGTGAACACCCAGGCAGCCACGTTTTTCTACAGACCAGAACCATTTTCATACACATTCAAGAAATCATTAAAAAAATATTATGACAAAGTTTCATGAAGATTCATGAAGCCATATAAGGAAAAATGTCCAGCCCCCTGGTGGCCATATTTTTCAAGCAACTGGAACCATTTTCGAACTTGTCCAAGATATCATTGCGACAAATCTTCTGACAATGTTTCGTGATGATTGGACAATAATTATGGCTTCTAGAGTGTTAACAAGGTTTTACTATAGCTATATCAGGAAAAATGCCACGCTCCCTTGGCGGCCATGTTTTTCCACCATCCGGAACCATTTTCGAACTCGTCTAAGATATCATTGGGACAAATCGTCTGACCAAGTTTCATGATGATCGGACAATAAATATGGCCTCTAGTGTTAATAAGGTTTTACTAAAGCAATATATAGCCATATTAGGAAAATGCCCCGCCCCCTGGTGGCCATGTTTTTGAAACAACTGCAACAATTTTTGAACTCATCCAAGATATAATTGGGACAAATCTTCTGGCCAAGTTTCATGAAGATCGGAAAAGAAATGTGGCCTCTAAAGTGCAAACAAGGTTTTACTACAGCCATATAAGGAAAAATGCCCCGCCCCTTTGTGGCCATGTTTTTCAACCAACCGGCATCATTTTGGTCTTCGTCCAAGATATTATTAGGATGAATCTTCTGACCAAGTGTCATGAAGATCGGACAATAAATGTAGCCTCTAGAGTGTTAACAAGATTTTCCTATAGCCATATAAGGAAAAACGCCCTGCCCCTTGGCAGCCATGTTTTCAAGCAAACGAAATCATTTTCGAACTCATCCAAGATAGCATTGAGACCAATCTTCTGACCAAAATTCATGAAGATTGGACAATAAATGTGGCCTCTAGTGTGTTCACAATGTTTAACTAAAGCCATATATAGCCATATAAGGAAAAATGCCCCGCCCCCTGGTGGCCATGTTTTTAAAGCAATCCAAACCATTTTGGAACTTATCCAAGATATCATTGGGACAAATCATCTGACCAAGTTTCATTTAGATCATTTACACAACTAGAGGTCATCCTTTTTAAACTTATAAAAGACAGATGTACACGTGACTGTAGCAAGCACTTTTTCTCAAACCGTATTGTAAACATGTGGAATAAATCGTAACAGCCAAGAACACCGACACATTTCAAAGTCGCCTGGTAAAAATATTGGAGTTATCATCTTATGATGTATGCCTATACATGTGAATATAACATAGTAACGCTAAGTGGGTCATTGTCGACCTGAAATGGTTTGAAGTCACCCTGGGCTGACTAGAAGCCGATTCATGTCACCCTGGAGTGACTTCAAGCCGATTCTAATCACCCGGTCGGCTTGAGCTAGCGCTATGCTCATTGGGTCATTGTCGACCTGAAATGGCTTGAAGTCACCTTAGGGTGACTAGAAGCCGATTCATGTCACCCTGGGGTGACTTCAATCCGATTCTAGTCAACCGGTCGGCTTGAAGTCACCCCAGGGTGACATAAATCAGCTTGAAGTCACCCTAGGGTGACAAGAATCGGCTTCTAGTCACCCCCGGGTGACTTCAAGACATTTATTCTCCTCACAAATATATCACAGTGCCTGCAAATCCAACTGAGCGTTTGCATGGTTAGGATCTCCCAAATATACAGCTTGTTTCAGACAGCATATAAAACGTGGCTTTCATCTTTGAAGGCAATTATTGTCCTATGTTATCCATATTGCCATGATCAGGACAGATGGATTATTGGCAAACATTTAATTTTCCTATGTACACGTTTACATACCGTATATTTGTGCATGGCTAAAGAGCTTATAGGTATCATAAAGTAACAATAAACGGAAGAACATTTAAATTTATTGCACAATATTTTGTAAAATAAAAAGCGCAATACAAGCAAAAACTAACAGATAAGAGAAGATTTGAATAGTACAGAATTATTATGCACTGTTTCAGTATCAAGACTTCAACAAAATTGAACGAATACGCTAAATCAATTTGGAGTTGTCAATAACATGAACAAATAGTAAGTTTTAAAATAAATAAATAAATGTGCACACATAAATATGTACTCATGTGATATGATTTTCAAGTAGATACCATTACATGATTATGTCCCCTAACTACCAAACTCAAGTTAATCAATATTTATGTAAATGTTCCATTAAATACAATTGAAGCCTTTATATAAGAAACGATAAAATACAAGAGCTTATATAAATTGTGACCTGAATATAAATGAAATAAAAAACAAGTCATAAAAAGACGGAAAACAACAAATCTAATTTACAATTGTTCATAATCTTCATAAACCTCACCATGTACAATGACCTCAGGAAATAGAAAATGAAAACATTGTGCACAATCCTGAGGTTACTGTTAATAGGTATATTATGTTTCAACATAGTCTCAACAATAATTGATGAGTTACTTGAAGTGCAAGATTTGAAGTCTTGTGAATGGACGGACAGACGGACCACACTGGTAAAAACCAACAGGAAACAAATAATGGGTAATCAATTGACCACGAAAGTATCAACAGCATGATAAGCAACACAGTCTGGTAATTTTGCAGCTATTACTGGCCTATATTCCAATTTTCTGGTCAGTCGACTACAATTGATACATGACCCGAATTGGTAGCTGGTCAGTTCTGAATTTTTTTCCTGGACCTCATGCAATTTTTCTAATTTGTCTGAAGGCTGGATAACTTTCAGGGAGACTAGTAATAGCAAATATATTGAAAACTAATGCCATAATAGACTACAATAGACACTGAATACTTGACAAATATATCACAATAAATGACTACAACTACGACTGGACATACAATACCTGGATAAAATATAACAATGAAATCTCTATATAAAAACAAAAACATGATATTGCGGGTTAATATAACAAACAATTAAACAACAATATTATATTATTATTAAAAATATTAAATAATAATTTAACATGTTTTATGTATTTGTCAATTTCTGTTTCATGTTAAATTAATACAAGAAAAAACTGCATAAACCTTAAATAGAAATATTTTATGTTTTTTTTAAATGTAATTAACAACCTGGACATCTACCCTCATTCTTAATGAGGGTACATGTTCAGGTTGGAGAAAGTTTTCAAGTATGTCAAATGAATATATATTTTCATATGCTGAAGTAACCATCTTGTTCAGTAGATCGCATCAAAAAAGTTTGCTAGAGGACCACCTTATTACCATGTGTGTGAATATCTAGCCATCAGATTAGAAGAAAATATTGTCTTATTCTTGTTATTCTTATTATATTATTACATTCCATTTGTACCTAAAGCTGGTATTTTGTGCAATGTAGTGAAATCTTCTTGAAAAAATTTTGACAATTTTGACAATGGACCAGCTTATAAATATTTAGTGGAAACTGTTAAGATTCATAGAAAATGGCATATTTCTGTTTGTAGCTATGGCAACTATATTGTGCAGTAAAGCTGAACCCCATTATGGGCCATACATACATTTCGTAGAGGACTTCTAACTAACCCCATTATGGGCCATACAAACATTTCGTAGAGGACTTTTAACTAACCCCATTATAGGCCATACATACATTTCGTAGAGGACTTCTAACTAACCCCATTATGGGCCATACATACATTTCATAGAGGACTTCTAACTAACCCCATTATGGGCCATACATACATTTCGTAGAGGACTTCTAACGAACCCCATTATGGGCCATACATACATTTCGTAGAGGACTTCTAACTAACCCCATTATGGGCCATACATACATTTCGTAGAGGACTTCTAACTAACCCCATTATGGGCCATACATACATTTCGTAGAGGACTTCTAACTAACCCCATTATGGGCCATACAAACATTTCGTAGAGGACTTCTAACTAACCCCATTATCGGCCATACAAACATTTCGTAGAGGACTTCTAACTAACCCCATTATGGGCCATACATACATTTCATAGAGGACTTCTTACTAACCCCATTATGGGCCATACATACATTTCATAGAGGACTTCTAACTAACCCCATTATGGGCCATACATACATTTCGTAGAGGACTTCTAACTAACCCCATTATGGGCCATACATACATTTCGTAGAGGACTTCTAACTAACCCCATTATGGGCCATACATACATTTCATAGAGGACTTCAAACTAACCCCATTTTGGGCCATACATACATTTCATAGAGGACTTCTAACTAACCCCATTATGGGCCATACATACATTTCATAGAGGACTTCTAACTAAGAGTTAAGAACATTTGTGTTAATTTGCATGAGATTACCAAAAAAATAACAAAATACGTCAAATATTCAAAACGTGAAAGAAAATTCAATTTTCAGCTTAAGCTTAATATTTAGTGCAATAAAGCAGAACTTTTTTAATCATTGTGGCAAAGGACCACCTAATGACTACTTGATTAATAATATTGACAAAGACTTACCATAGGGTTAGGAAAAAATGGTGTTTAGACATATTTCTAATTTCAACTATGGTGACCATATTGTGTCGTAAAGCATAACCATACATACATTTAGTACAAGACCCTATGAAGATTGGTGTACATTTTCATTAAGATAGGAAAATAACCAAATATGTAAAAAACACAACAAATTTTAACAAAAACGTAAAGGATGTCAAATGTCCTGTCTGATGTTTATCTTTAAACAAGATTGTCAGGCTAAACATTTTGAAATATAGCCAACTCTCATGAAAAAATAAATATTTGGCATCAGTATATTTTTGGCTCACCCTCATCAGACACTGAGCTTGCTCAATAGGAATTTAATTTAAACCAATAGTAAACCTAAAGGGCAATTTACTGCACAACATTTTGTGATGAAATTTATGCTGTTATTAACATATCAAGAGCTGCATGCATAACTGTTCAAAGTACTTGCAAACATATTTAATTGTACTTTAAGAATGTAAATTTAACAAGAAAATAACTGGCAGTAACACATTAAGATTAGAACCAGTGAGAACAAAGAAGAGGCCAATACAGAGGTCCCAAAGACCTGAGTTGCTAAACTACCTAAAGTTGCCTTACGTAAGGTAAAACACACTGAAGCACCATTAGAGAATATACAGAACATTTATAAAAATACAGAGAAAATATAAATAAACTGTAGAGAAAATATTTAAAAGATAACACATACCGGGTTAATACATAACACAACAGATCTTTAAGCTTTAAAACACCATCAACTTATGACTTTTGCAAGACTTCTGCAAGTTGTGTAAGGACATTTTCAGAAGAATAAGCGATGATTCCTCCCACATTCATCCATTTCTTTGCACCACGTGCCGTGCTATCATCTGGCTTATGATACTTAATCTGTGGAATGGACTGGAAACTTGTCTGTCCAAAGGCAACGCAATCTTCGAAGTCTTCATACTTCACTATGCCACCTCCAAGGGAGAGCAAAACAGCATGCGGTCCACAGCAATCCCACTTGAAATTAGTGTTCTTTGTCAAGAGATATGCCACAGCTCTGCCCATGCAAACGCCAAGAAGCTTGTAGCCTGCTCCGGTAACGTGACGGACATTTAATTTTTTTGACAATACTTCCTGAATGTGCTGATCTTCACTCGAGCTTATGAGAATGGTTGGCTTTGGCAGGTCTTCTGTGGCAGGGGATTGTGAATTACTTGATGTACTGTCCGGTTGGGTTTGACTAGTGAGGGAGTTTACCCGCACATCCCGAAAACACACACCCCATGTTGTGCTGCCAATCCAGCTAAAAATGGTCAAAACATAATAATACAATACACTTTGAAATTTAACCAGAAAAGAAGATCTAGAGATATAGCAAGTCATTTACAAAACGATTTATTTTATTATATAATTACAGAACAATTGAAAAACATTCTTGAATATCATTATTCTGCATTATGTATGAACCCAAGCATTCCTGCCAAATTAACTTACAAGACTCACAGACATTGCAACAAATTTTGAATTTAAGATGCTTTTTCCAGACGTTACTGAAAGCTTTTCAATTTAAGTGTGGTGAGAACAATGAATCTATATTTAAACATGTTCAAAATAGAGACAAATATGGGAACAACAGAAGACTTTCCAAATAAAGGATTTAAATGCAAATTTATGTGAAATGTACATGAATCAGTTGACAGCCGTGAGTGATCTAGTTTTTTACCCAAATATTTTATTTTGTTTCCAACTCAATACTCGATACCATGGAGACTAAGTTTCATAAACAACGTAAATGTTGATAACGCAAGACAAGTGACCAATGAAAATCAATCTTTAATGCTCGCAACTATCACATTGTGATCATGTTGTCTACAAAGCACATTCTCACCTGTCATTGACCACTCTACAGAAGGGCTGGTTGATGACTCCCATGATGGGCAGGCCACTAGACTTCAAGTAGACCCCTATGAGGACAGCCACACACTGCAACCCCTCCTTGACCAGTCCGTCCATCTCACACCCAACATCCCCTTGTATGTACTGGGCAGTGGAGTCTGAAATCGAACAGTAGGTTTGTACTAAACATGTAAAATACTATTGCCATGGAAGGGATTAACATAATTTTAACAAGGGACAAAATTGTCACAAAACCAGGTTTTCAATTTAAAAAAAAAAGTCTGATAAAGGGAGACAATTCAAAATTTACATTGTTACCCCACTTGTTTCTATTCAATCTTTTTTTACTCGTGGCAACCTTGATCAGCGTTCAACACTAACAGGAGTCCAAGACTCCTCAAAATGAGACTCAGACTCCTTGATTTTGTGCCAGGGGAGTCCGTCGGACTCCTTTAAAATCATTTTTGTCTAAAAAAATCAGTTGATTTCCTTATTTGTTTCGCAAGATCAGAATATCCGAACTTTTGTGGATCAGAAAAATGTGCCACAAATCATTCTGCTTGAACACATGGACAAAAACAAAAGAATCCGAATTTATTTATTTTGGTTCCCTGTCACTGTCCATTCATGTAGTAATATGGGAACATGCTAACTATGAAACGATCATGGCCGTTTGTTGTTTTTTTCACTGAAAATTTTACCTGTAGTAAACTAGATTCGCCAAACAGTTTCTCATTACTGAAAATCATTACAATACACATTTTTTTTTACACTGTGTACTTTTTATGGCAGTGGAGATGGGACTGGCTCTGGATCATTTGAGCGTGTATAACCCGTGTCACTATCAATCGATGATTTCAGTGGTTTATTGCAGTTTGTAGACATTTTCATACCAACCACACTAATCGATTCCTACTGTGTACTCCTCCATGATAAAATCGTGGCAAGTTACTTAAGAAAATGATGATGGCAACAGGGTGTAATCCTCGTGGAAATTGTGCTTTCCATGCATAATATTGTCAAACATTTATTATGTTTTCATGGTGTAAAAACCCAATGATGAAATTAAAATAAAATTGTTATTACATTTCGTTTCCCAATTTCCACGTTCTTGGAAATATTATGGAGAATACATACAAGAGCACAGCATAACGGGTGCCATGCTCGGCTGTGGGTGCATTGAAAAACAAGAACACCGCCTTGCGGGTGCAGACCGCTCATCTATTTTCTTTTTAAAGGTGAAGGGACTCTCATTTTCAATCACAAAGGAGGGAGGGGTGGAGTGAAGAGGGGTGTATAGTGTGGGGGCGTGGACATTTATTACATTATCTTCCAAAAATGCGAAAAAAAAATGCAAAAAAATTATAAAAAAATTGGGGGTTGGGGGGGTGGGGGGGATTCTTGGGTGCGATGGTTGGACGGTATTTCAAACATAAAATAATAAAAATAAATATTTGTGTTATTAAACCGTTTCAAAAAAAAAAAAAAATTGGAGGGGGGGGGGTGGGGTGGGGGGGGGGTGTATAGTGTGAGGGTGTGGTGGTCATTTGTGAGATGATCTTAAAAAAAATATTTAAAAAAATAAAAAAATAAAAATTAGGGGGGGAATTCGGGGGAGGGGGGGGGTGGGGGGGTATTCTTGGGTGCGATGGTTGGACGGTATTTAAAACATAAAATAATAAAAATAAATATTTGTGTTTTTTAACCGTTTCAAAAAAAAAATTGGGGGGGTGGGGTGGGGTGGGGGGGTATAGTATAGTGTGAGGGTGTGGTGGTCATTTGTGAGATGATCATTAAAAAAAAAAAAAAAAAAAAAATAGGGGGGGGAATTATGGGGGGTATTCTTGGGTGCGATGGTTGGACGGTATTTCAAACATAAAATAATAAAAATAAATATTTGTGTTTTTAACCGTTTCAAAAAAAACCAATTTGGGGGGGTGGGTGGGGGGGGGGGGGTATAGTAAAGTGTTAGTGACAGTGATCTTAAAAAAAAAAAAAAAAAAAAAATAGGGGGGGGGGGGATTCGGGGGGGGGGGGGGGGGGGGGGATTCGGGGGGGGGGGGAGGGGGGAGGGCACGGGGGATGGTTTGGGTGGAGTCTATTGTGGTATGTCAGGTAAGAGTAGTTTTGTCAAAGTATCAATCAAATCTAATCATGATAGCATGAAAGTATTTGAAGTTTGAAAGCAATAGCCTTGATACTTTAGAAGTAAAGTGGATCGAAACACAAAATTTAACCATATATTCAAAGTTACTAAGTCAAAAAAGGGCCATAATTCCGTAAAAATGACAACCAGAGTTATGCAACTTGTCCTTTTACTGTACCCTTATAATAGTTTGCCAGTGTTCCAAGTATGAAAGCAATATCTATGATAGTTTAGGGGTAAAGTGGACCAAAACACAAAACTTAACAAAATTTTCAATTTTCTAAGTATAAAGAGCCCGTAATTCCGTCCAAATGCAAGTCAGAGTTACATAACATTGCCTGCACAGTCCCCTTATGATAGTTAATAAGTGTTGCAAGTATGAAAGCAATAGCTTTGATACTGTAGGAATAAAGTGGACCAAAACACAAAACTTAACCAAATTTTCAATTTTCTAAGTATAAAAGGGCACATAATTCTGTTAAAATGCCAGTCAGAGCTACATTACTTTGCCTGCACAGTCCCCTTATGATAGTTAGTAAGTGTTGCAAGTATGAAAGCAATAGCTTTGATACTTAAGGAATAAAATGGACCTAAACACAAAACTTAACCAAAATTTTCAATTTTCTAAGTATAAAAAGGGCACATAATTCTGTCAAAATGCACACCAGAGTTATCTAACTTTGCCTGCCTAGTCCCCTCATGATAGTAAGTAAGTGTACCAAGTTTGAATGCAATAGCATTGATACTTTCTGAGAAAAGTGGACCTAAACGCAAAACTTAACCGGACGCCGACGCCGACGCCAAGGTGATGACAATAGCTCATAATTTTTTTTCAAAAAATGGATGAGCTAAAAATAAAAGCTTGTCAGATTATTTTTTTTTTAGAGGTCACAGTGACCTTGACCTTCAACATAGTGACCCAAATATGGGTGGGCGTGTAGAACTCATCAAGGTGCAGCTACATATAAAGTTTCAAAGTTGAAGGTGGAAGCGCTTTGATTTTAGAGCCAATGTTCAAAACCTTGACAAAATGTTAAGGTTTTAGCACAACGCAGACGGTGGACACGACGACGGACATGACGAGCTGGCTATGACAATACCTCAGGTTTTCTCTGAAAACAGCCGAGCTAATAATAAAGCAATGAGAAATATAGGGTTGTTACATCCTTACCATGTGATTTATTAACTATGACACAAATAAAACAGAAGGCTTCGAGAATGTTTTTTTAACCCTAATGTGGAGGTAAAACAAGCAATCATAATGCATAAAAGAAAGTAATGCATAAAAGAATAGTATATGTTGAAATCTTACAATAATTCAGAAAATTATTAACTTAAATATTACTGGAATGCGTTAAATATTTTGCAATATGATATAACAAATATTGAACAGCAGTCACTAACAACTTCGATCTGAAAACAAACATAAAATAAAAATTTAACATTTCATGGATTGAAATGTGTTCTGAGCCGAAAATATTATATAAAGTGTTTTTCTTGTTGGACTCCTTGAAATCTGTTTGGACTCCTTAATTTCAAAAGTAAGGAGTCCCAAGGACTCCTTACTCAGATTAGTTAGTGTCGATCACTGAACTTGATTTCAATTTGGAAAAAAAAGTCTGATAAAGGGAGACAACTCAAAATAAGCATTGTTACTGATTGTTCAGAGTTACCCCCCTTGTTTCAAAATCAATCTATTTTTAGTCGTGAAGACCTTGACCTTGGAGAAATCGCATAATTCTTTTGCGCAACACACCATCGAATGATGAACAAATGTGCCAAATGATTTTAAAATCTCACAATGAACTACATATTTATGGCCCGGACAAGCTCATTTATTGCCATTTTTGACCTTTGAACTCAAAGTGTGACCTTGACCTTGGAGATATCGACACAATTCTTCCGCACGACACACCATCCAATGATGGTGAACAAATGTGCCAAATGATTTTAAAATCACACAATGAACGACAAAGTTATGGCCCGGACAATATTGTTCCACCCGCCCGCCAGCCCACCGACATTCGCCAATCTAAAAACCAGTTTTTTCCTTCCGAAAACCTGGTTAAAAACCTGAAGACTGTAATGAATGGCATTACTAAGGATCATAGAAAATATCGTCTTGTAGAGGTTCTTTCAAACTTTGTTTAAAATAATAATGTTTGTTAGCTGGATGTATTGGTATTTGTTTTACAGATATTCTTGGCTGTGTTACTTCAGAAAAAACAAACATGGTTTCAAGTGCTCCAACTGCAAATCAAAGCAAAAAGTGTTGTCTTTTATTAGCCTATGCAGACTGCACATGCTTATCTGGGACAACACTTTAAGCATATGCATTAATTAAGCCCTGATTTTCCAGAGGCAGGCACATACATAATAAATAAAACCTTCAAGTTATTTTATACATGTTGACATTAATCAATATTTGTTATGGTAACACTGCATAGCATTTTTTGTACGGACAAACAAAAACCGTTCATGAACAAGAAATGCCATAAAAGCACTAAATTTTAACATGTCTATTAACCATTAACCACTCATTAACCAATTTAACGCGTTTGTTGTTCCTTAGAAATTCAAATAAAGTTTAAGACTTTTTTTGTAAAAATTTCAAGTTTTAAAGACTTCTTGTCCATCAGATGAGCAGCAAACAGCATAAAACCTGAACAGACTGCGAGTAACTCCAGGCTGTTCTGGTTGTATGCTGGTTGCATTTAGCTTTTTTCACTTTGCTTCAGAGCATTAAAGGTTAAACATGCAGAAACTTCCTCAAAACCAAACCCCATACCAATTGGGTCAATCCAGACCCCAAGGTCATCAACTTGAAGGTCAACAGCCAACTGGTCGTCAATGACCCCTATCTCCTTGGCAACGACCTCTCTGTGAATGACATCTGCAAGGACTGAGGCTGCTGTCTCATTGTCATCTAGTACTTGACCTGCAAAAATGGGTATGAGAGTTGGCAAGCCTTGACGTGTAAACCCTTTTTTAACTTGTCAGATACATTCAAGTACACAAAGATACTTACATTTATAAAGTCCATAACTTCATCTATAATGCTGACATATTGGATAAGTGTGTGATTAAGACGTTCAAATATTAGCTTATTTTACATGAACTTTTGAATAGTTAAGCATATCACCAAATTTAGATTATTTTAATTTTTTAGCAACCAAATTAAATGCAAATTTTAATGCATATTCACACCATTATGCACATTATCTGGAACAAAGTCTCAACCAAATAAGATGAAAGACGTCAGTACAAGGTAAAGATGTGTAAGAAAATAATTAATATGTGATCACAGATTAAAATTATAAGTTTCACTACAGCCCATTAAGTGTAAAAACTGAATAAAACAAGAGATGTGTTTGTCAGAAACACAATGCCCCCTTCTGCTTTATTTTGAAGCCATATATTTGACCTTTGACCTTAAAGGATTACCTTGACCTTTCACCACTCAAAATGTGCAGCTCCATGAGACACACATGCATGCCAAATATCAAGTTGCTATCTTCAATATTGCAAAAGTAATGACCGATGTTAAAGTTTTCAGACGGATGGACACATGGACAGACAATTAAACAAGAGGGCCATGATGGCCCTGAATCGCTCACCTGACTAACCTTGCTACATCAACTTAAATTCTATCAGACCCATATAAATCCCAAGCAAGATTTCATCAATTACAAAATTGAAATTCTTACAAAATTTAATTAAGACGTGATGAAAACCGTTAGCTCTTTCATCTACACAAGGTTTTACTAGCATTGGCCCGGTGACCTAATTTTTGACCCCAGATGATCCATATACGATCCAAAATCAGATATTATCAAGATAAATTATAGCAACCCCAGTTAAATTTAAAAATTTGCCATACATAAGTTTTATTAATTTAGCTAGATAGATATTTCAAAAAGCTTTCCAAAACAGTTTGAATTGTTAAAATATCCCCACCGGAAGAAAAGTTATGACAATTTTTGTCATGGAAATTTTGTTGATTTATTGGAAAATATTGGTACTTATTACTACATAGTTAATGCGTTAAATCCGGCACCGTCGCCTTATTTTATTACAGAGAAATTGTCATTACTTTTGTTCTAAAGAAGATAGACGGAGTTCAAATTTGGCAGGTTAATGTATTTTTTCATGCTCTTTTCATTTCTTTACTTCATTTTTGCATAGTATGAACTATAATGAAAATAATGACACATAAATATCACAAAAAATATTTTTTTATTTTCAACTTTTTTTTCTCAAATAAAGACATCACAAAATATAACAAAACAACACAACATGTCAATAATATAAAAACTAAACATTCAATGTAGTTGTTACAAGTCCATTTTGATAGTGCAAAATCAGGTTTTAATTTGCTAATGTTCTCATTCTGCAGATCACACTTGGTTATGTTCTGCTGTTCACAGAATGGTCCGGGGAACTTGGCCATTGAGTAATATCCTCAGCTGATCCTGAAAAGAACAATGAAATTGTGCTTAAATGAATACATGTATAGTTTTAGTTTTTCAATGTTTAATGTCATCTAAATATAAAATAGAACAATTTTGTTAAAAATAAAATCCTTCAATGTTAACCATAATTTGTCTCAATCCTAAACCACAAATTATCAGTTACAAATACTTTGAACATAAAAAACACTGTTATCATTACCGATTCTGAATGTATTAAAAAAAACACAATTGAGTTCAACTGTAACAAGACATTATTCGTTATTTAAAATAACGATTAACGTTGTTGGTTTTTAATATTTTCTACAACAAATTAAACTAAAATACAAATAAATGAGATCAAAAACACAATGCCAGTCAATGGTACGAACGTACTGAGTTAGATATGAACAAAAGAAATCAAGTATTTCATATGCATTAAACATTACAATTATTGGTCATTTGACATTTAATATATACTTAGAAACGCATTAAAATACTTCGGTTGTGTTTATTTGCATTTGGTTTTACGTATATTGCAACATAAATGCAATAAATAGAGGCATTTTCACAGCAGACGGTTGAAACTCGGCACGAATTTCCACACGACCAATCTGAATGAAATTTGATCGTCTGTTTTGTAATGAATAAAGGGAAATCAACATACAAAAAAACATAATTAAAACAAGAGATTATCAAGCAATATGGTCCCCTATACCGGTGAAACTCCACAATTGTCAGTTTTTTTTTTCTGTTTGTTGCCATAGCAACCAGAATTTTTGATGTAGGAACAAAATGAAATGACATGCATAATCTCCATTATGCCATCTATCCATGTTTCAAGTTTCATGAAAAAATATGAAGAACTTTTAAAGTTATCGCAGGATCCAGAAAAGTGTGACGGACTGACAGACAGACTGACAGACTAACAGACAGACTGGGTACGTGCAAACCATAAGTCCCCTCCGGTTTCACCGGTAGGGTACAATAAAAAATAACTTACCATTTGATTGCTATCGTTTTTCTAGGTTTATATAAAGTAATTGTTGAAGAAATCACAGTTATCGATCACGCTATCA
Source organism: Dreissena polymorpha (assembly GCF_020536995.1). Taxonomy (NCBI): domain Eukaryota; kingdom Metazoa; phylum Mollusca; class Bivalvia; order Myida; family Dreissenidae; genus Dreissena; species Dreissena polymorpha. Next base: position 43,441,160 of record NC_068367.1, read on the forward strand.
GCTTAATCAAAATTTCCAATATGGCGCCGCTATTTCGACCTCTGGCCTAGTTGAATATTCCCAAACACTTGCTTTTTAATGATAAATGCGACGTACTAAATATCGTTTCCGATTTATAATTCTGGTACCAAAAGAAAGATCAGAGCTTATATTTTGTGATTTTCTATGGGAAATAAAAAAAAATAACACTACATTTTGAAGAAACTTTCATAGACTTTTGACTACTTTTCGTCGCGTAGAGTAAACATAGCACAATTTCGCGAAAATCATCGGAAAAATTTTCATTGGTGAACATAAATATATCAACATCATTAATATTCACATGACCTTGTCAGGTCGCAAATGTGTTGTAAACAACCGGGTGTACTCGAAAATGCAGTAAACAAAGGAAATGGGACACAGACGTTGTACTTGAATCCAATATAGATTGTTAAGCAGCGAATATAAACTAAATATTTTAAAAATTTATATCATATTAAAGAGAATTTATTTTTCTTTCAATCTACATTTATATTATTTTGATTTTATTTAAGATATTTTATAAAAATAACTTGTAATGGAACCACTATGCAGATTAGCTGATTTTCTTAGATCTTCCACTGATAAGATCTGCTGGGGTTGCTAAAAACATTCTGACCATATTTCATTAAGATCAGATGAAAACTTATAATGACCTCTATTGTCTACACAAGGTTTTTCTATGATTTGACCTAGTGACCTTGTTTTTGACCCCAGATGACCCAAATACAATCCCAACCCAGGTTTCATCACGATTAACATTCTGGCCAAATTGTATAAAGTTTGGATAAAAACTATGACATTTATTGTCTACACAAGGTTTTCTATAATTTGACCTAGTGACCTAGTTTTTGACCCCAGATGACCCAAATACAATCCCAACCCAGATTTCATCAAGATAAACATTCTGACCAAATTTCATAAAGATTGGATGAAAACTGTGACCTATATTGTCTACAAAAGGTTTTTCTATTATTTGACCTAGTGACCTAGTTTTTGACCCCAGATGACCCAAATACAATCCCAACCCAGATTTCATCAAGATAAACATTCTGACAAAATTTCATAAAGATTGGATGAAAACTGTGACCTCTACTGTCTACACAAACAAATTGTTGACAGACGCACACACGCACGCACACACGCACGCACAACGGACGCCGGACATCACACTGTCACATAAGCTCACCATGTAACTTTGTGACAGGTGAGCTCGAAACTATATGCCAACCTTCAGGGGCATAATAATTATCAACAGCAACTGTTACACTGAAGGTCATTCACTTAAATAAAACGAAGAAAATGTTGTATTTATAGCCTATTCTTATATCTTTCGTGTTATTTTGCTGTCAACTGTATATACATGTACACTGTTCTTTTGGAGACCTGCCGCAAAAGTAAAACTTTTTTCATGCCCTCTCAAAGATTTGACATAATTATATTTTCTTAAAAACCAAGTAGTTTTTCAACAAAAAAAAACTTGCTCTAATCTACCAGAACAGATGCCACTTTTCTTTCTTGAAACATCATTGTGCGTCGATCTATATTTGGTGGACAGGCGACTTAATAAGATAAGACAAAGATAGCCTTTAAACCTCACAGAGTAACCGTTTGGTGAGCTCAGGGGTGTCCTGGATCTGCACGATGACAGAGTCACCGAGAGTGTTGGTGAACTTGTTGCTCTCCTCTCCACATATACTGTCTACCAGCCCTGGAAACTAGCAGCAAAATGAGGAAAAAATAATGTATTGTAGTGTTGTAGCATGTTGTATTTGTGTAACTTTTTTTTAAAGTTTTCAACACTTAAAACTAAATAAATAGTTTGTGTCAGGAAATTATGATACAAAAGAATATTCTATGTAAAGATTCCCTGACATTGCATTTATTGCTATCAGGTTTGTATATTCCTTTGTAAATTGTCGCTTGCCAAAATAATAGCCTGTGTTTTTAAATACCTTGCTGTGCAGTATTAATGACTTAAAGTTAAGTTTGCAACAAATGTATAACCATTTATCTATTTCTTTTATTGTTTTACAGAAAGATAATCCAAGATTGAACTTTGAACACTGAGTTCAAAGATAAGCATATATTATACTGTGGTATGAATCTTTTTTATTAAACTTCAATAAATATGTACTGTTTAAATTATAATGTGTGTGTGTTCTTGAATGTTAACTGTGGCATTTTGCTTAAAGCAGGTATATACGATTTTGTCAAATATTTATGAATTTATATAAAATGTGTAAAAAACTAATTATATATATATATTTGAATATAAATTAAAATAAAAGTTAAGAAGAACATGTGTCGAAAAATGCAAAATAAGCCAGATATATAATTCTCAAATTGAAAACGGCTGTACAGCCGAATTCGCCAGCATGTATATCATACATGTACAATGTGAATCTAAACTTAGTTTAACGGTTTATTTGAATTTCTGCATCGATATCTATTCATATGACACACAAACACTAACTCCAATCCTAATACAAAGACGAATGCTTCGGTTATTGTAGGAAAATATGTTTGTCACAATTGGCTCGGGCCGCTAATTTGTCTTTGCTGCATTTTATGAAATTCGGCTTTAATGTATAATTTTTCTATTCTATTTTGTGTAATTGTAACATATTTTATCAATATATTACAAATAAACATATATAAAAAATCGTATATAACCGCTTTAAGATAATTTAAATATTAATACTATATAGGCATTTATGAAAGCAATCAGATTCTCATGTATACTTGTTTATAATGGGCTTCAAACAGTTGTTCCCCAGGGCCCTCAATCTATCAAATCTGCCGCCGAATTTCGGCGGCAGTCCCCCACCTGAAAAGTATACTTTTTCCCCTTTTGGGGGGAAAAATTCCCCCTAAAAAAAAAAAAAAATTTTTTTTTTTTTTTTTTAATAGAAAGATGTGTCTCATGATAATTATATCTCAATTCTATTTCAATTTAATCGTTTCAAACATTCTTTATTATAAAAATGCAATGAATATAGTGCAAACATGTACAAATGAAATAATGAGAGAGTAAGTAAAAAATTCCCCCAAAAAGGGAAACGCCGCGAAAATTCCCCCTCCTAAGGGCTGCGGACCCCTTCCTCCAAAGTAGTGTGAGGGCCCTGTTCCCAAAATGATACAAGACAAAAACTAGCAAGACATTTAGAAGATTGTGATGGTTCCTTAAGACGACCATTACAAATGAAAAACCAATTTAACTTTTAAGCTACATGTATCAGGTCAAACCATTATCTATATCATTAAGGTATACCGTATACAATATACATACAGTTGTACCCAAATCATGAAATAGATCTCAAGCAAAAGTAAGTGTTTACTGACTTCTTGCACTCAATGGCCAGGTTATATGAGTGTCATTTGGTTGTAAAAGACACTTGTGGGATGTATCACTAAATAGAAATACTTAAATTAAGAGTCATTAATGATACAGGAACATTATGGGTGTCAAAGAAAATAAGACTTGAGTTACACAAAATAATTATCCCCATGTTTTTCGGAGAAAAAGTGGGGATATTGTATTGATGTGCGTCTGTCCGTCTGTCTGTCCGTCCGTCCTGGCCACCTGCTTCTCCTACACTTTTAGCACTAGAACCTTGAAATATACATACATGGTAGCTATGAGCATATGTGCGATGGTGACAGTGAAGGAATTTTGATCTGACCCCTGGGTCAAAAGTTATGGGGGTTGGGGCGGGTCCGGGTCAGAGATTTTCACTCATTTTTTTTTGTTATTTTACATTAACTTCTTCATTTCTGCACCGATTCACTTCAAATTGATACTGAACCTCTCTTATGACAATACGGTCAATCTCAGCTATGCATGGCCCCATTACCAACCCTAGGGCACCCTGCCCACATAGGCCACGCCCACCCAAAATTGCCTTTTACTATAATTTCTTCATTTCTACACTGATTCACTTCAAATTGATACTGAACCTCTCTTATGACAATACAGTTAATCTCAACAATGCATGTCCCCATTACCAACCCTGGGGTGCCCCGCCCACATAGGCCACGCCCACCCAAAATTTCCTTTTACTATAATTTCTTCATTTGTACAACGATTCACTACAAATTGATACTGAACCTCTTTTATGACAATACAGTCAATCTCAACTATGCATGGCACCATTACCAACCCTGGGGCGCCCCGCCCACATAGGCGATGACCACCCAAAATTGCCTTTTACTATTATTTCTTCATTTCTACACCGATTTACTTCAAATTGATACTGAACATATCTTATGACAATACGGTCAATCTCAACTAAGTAAGGCCCCATTACCAACCCTGGGGCGCCCTGCCCATAATAGGTCATCCCCAACCAAAATTGTCTTTTACTATAATATCTTCATTGCTACACCGATTCACTTCTAATTGATACTGAACTTTTTTTATGACAATAAGGTCAATCTCAACTATGTATGGCCCCATTACCAACCCTGGGGCGCCCCGCCCATAATAGGCAACACCCACATAGGCCACACCCACATAGGCCACACCCACCCAAAAATGCCTTTTACTTTAATTTCTTCATTTCTACACTGATTCACTTCAAATTGTCACTGAACCTCTCTTATGACAATACAGTTAATCTCAACTATGCATGATCTCATTACCAACCCTGGGGCGCCCCACCCACATAGGCCACGCCCACCCAAAATTGCCTTTTACTATAATATCTTCATTTCTGCACGATTCACTTCAAATTGATACTGAACCTCTTTTATGACAATACAGTCAATCTCAACTATGCATGGCTCTTAATAATTATCAACCCTAGGGCACCCCGCCCAAAAATGCCACGCCCACCTAAAATTGCCTTTTACTATAATTTCTTCATTTCTACACCGATTTACTTAGAATTGATACTGAACATCTCTTATGACAATACGTTCAATCTCAACTATGTATGGCCCCTTTACCAACCCTGGGGCGCCCCGCCTATAATAGGCCACACACACCCAAAATTGTCTTTTACCATAATTTCTGCATGTCTACACCGATTCAATTCTAATTGATACTGAACTTCTCTTATGACAATACGGTCAATCTCAACTATGCATGGACCCATTACCAAACATGGGGCGCCCCTGGGTCAAACATGCGGCGTGGGGATATGCGCCGGCCTCTGCCGCGCCATTTCTAGTTATTTTTGCTTAAAAGAGGGTGCCTGAAAACTTATAGTGTCTGAAAATTTAGAGCAATTACAAAACATAAAAGTAAATTCTACCTAGGCTCACATTTAAGCTTACATTACTATTTTGTATATGTTTATGATTTATAATAAATCTGTTTTTAAAAACTAGAGCTTTATCACCGACGTGACATATACCCCCACATGATGGATTGACACAGACTATTGTGCATGCTGTCTTCACAAATTAAGAGAATCTAATTTATGGCGATTTTTAAGAATCATTATGCCATTATCATTTATGGCCATTTTTATGCCATACACGTATATAGTATATGGTATATAGTTTTCGCACTGTCCGTCGTTTGGTCAGTCACACTTTTCGTGTCCGCTCTCTAATTCAAATCCGATCTTTAACAAACTTGGTCAGAAGTTGCATCCAGACAATATCTAGGTCAAGTTCGTATATGGGTCATGCCGGGTCAAAAACTAGGTCACAGGGTCACTTAGTGCATTTCAAAGATTTAGCATGGTGTCCGCTCTCTAATTGAAGTAGTTTTCATCTGATCTTAACTAAACTTGGTCAGAAGTTGTATCAAGACAATGTCTAGGTCATGTTCGAATATGGGTCATGCCGGAACAAAAACTAGGTCACTGGGTCACTTAGTGCATTTCAAGGATTGAGCATGGTGTCCGCTCTCTAATTGAAGTAGTTTTCATCTGATCTTTACTAAACTAGGTTAAACGTTGTATCAAGACAATATCTAGGTCAAGTTCGAATATGGGTAATGCCGGGTCAAAAACTAGGTCACGGGGTCACTTAGTGCATTTCAAGGATTAAGCATGTTGTCCGCTCTCTAGTTTATGTGGCTTTCTGATTTATTTTGATATTCTAAGACATTTTTATGCCCCCGAAGGAGGGCATATATTGATTGGACTGTCCGTTCGTCTGTCCGTCTGTCCGTCACACTTTGCGTTTAGATTTCGAAAAATGCTCATAACTTCTATGTCGCTTCAGATAGCAATTTTATATTTGGCATGCATGTTTATATGGAAAAGGCCTTTCCATACGCACACAAATTTTGACCCCTGTGACCTTGACCTTGAACTTAGGGTCCGCGTTTAGGTTCGAAATCTGCGTTTAGGATTTGAAAAAAGCTAATAACTTCTACCAAGCGTTTATTAGTAACAGTTGGGGGCATCCGTGTCCTGTGGACACATTTCTTGTTGACCTTAAAACTCAAAGTGTGAACTTGACCTTGGAGATATCGACATAATTCTTTCGTGTGACACACCGTCCAATGATGGTGAACAAATGATTTTAAAATCTCACAATGAACAACATAGTTATGGCTCGGACAAGCTGATTTATGGCCATTTGTTACCATTTAACTCAGTGTGACCTTGACCTTGGAGATATCAATGTAATTCTTTCGCATGACACACCGTCCAATGATGATGAACAAATGTGCCAAATGATTTGAAAATCTCACAATGAACGACACAGTTATGGCCCGGACAAGCACATTTATGGCCATTTTTGACCTTTGAACTCAAAGTGTGACCTTGACCTTAGAGATATTGACCTAATTGTTTTGCGCAACACACTGTCCAGTGATGGTGAACAAATGTGCCAAATGATTTTAAAATCTCACAATGAACCACATACATGTAGTTATGGTCCGGACAAGCTCATTTATGGCCATTTTTGACCTTTGAGCTCAAAGTGTGACCTTGACCTTGGATATATCAACGTAATTCTTTCGAGCAACACACCATCCAATGATGGTGAACAAATGGGCCAAATGATTTTTTTAATCTCACAATAAATAACATAGTTATGGCCCAGACAAGCTCATTTATGGCCATCTTTGACTTTTGAACTTAAAGTGTGACATTAACCTTGGAGATATCGACGTAATTCTTCGTGTGACACACCGTTAAACGATGGTGAACAAATGTGCCAAATGATTTTAAAATCTCACAATGAACGACATAGTTATTGCCTGGACAAACTGATGTATGGACATTTTTCACCTTTGAACTCAAAGTGTGACCTTGACCTTGGAAATATCGACATAATTCTTTCGCGCGACACATCGTCCAATTATGGTAAACAAATATGTACCAAATGATTTTAAAATCTCACAATAAATGACAAAGTTATGGCCCAGACAAGCTCATTTATGGCCATTTTTTACCTTTGTACTCAAAGTGTGACCTTGACCTTTGTGATATTGACGTAATTCTTTTGCCAAATGATTTTTAAATCTCACAATAAACAACATATTTATTGCCCGGACAAGATTTCGGGACAGACCGACCAACAAAGTGACTCCTATATAGCCCCCATTACCAATGGTCATGGGGGTATAATTACTTCATACCAATTACTATACTGTCAGAGGCTCCCTATTATTGATAGTTCATTTCATTGTGATCAAGCCTTCAAGTTCTTAAAACCTCTGACACTTCTCATAATTAGCCCTTTAATTACATGTAGCTCTGTCACACTCAGAAACAAAGTAAAAATGGCTATATATAACCAGCATTAAACTTGAGAAACTCGCAGTTGGTTAAAGTGTTATGCTGTTTATTGCTCCTGACTGTACAAAATGAAGCCTTTCAAGCTTGCATCTGTTGTTTTTTTCTATGAGACTACAAACATGTCAAAGTGCGTACCTGAATGGTAAAGGGTTAAATAAACAGCAGCAAAGTTACCGAGAACCAACCTTTTCCTTGAGATCATACCGCACCACTTCCTGGACAAGAACATCTGCCAGAGTCTTGAAGTCCTGAACAAACCGCTCATTCTTCTGGTTGCCCTTCTTCTCCTGGACAAGCAATTCCAGCAGTGAAGATTCCGAGCGTATGATGCGAGCAATGTTTGCTCCTTTCTCTGATACACTAATAAGTGCCCTCAGCAGGTCGTGAATTTTCATTCTGAAAATAGTGGAAAATTACATGTATGTCAGTCTTTAACAATTAAAACAAGACTATTGTCAAGCAATATGGTCCCCTACCAGTGAAACTCCACCATTGTCAGAATTTTGTTTATTTATATTTTTTATTTGTTGCCATAGCAACCAGAATTTTTGACGTAGGAACAAAATGAAATGATGTGCATATAATCTCCATATTGCCATCTATCCATGTTTCAAGTTTCATGAAAAAATATAAAGAACTTTAAAAGCAATCGCAGGATCCAGAAAAGTGTGACAGACTGACTGACTGACACACAGAGCGCAAACCATAAGTCCCCTCCAATTTCACCGGTAGGGGACAATAAAATACTGTTTAAACCTTGATTTATGATTGTGTAAGGTTTTGAAGAAATTATATAAATTGTGTTTCGCAAGAACGGGTAGGTCAAAAGCTGTACTGAAGGTCATATAAAATATTATTTGATATAGCATGTTAAATTATTTTACAGCAAATGCATGTGAATTATATTGGCCTGTTATGTATAGCTTTATGTTTGACACCTTTTGTATACTCAATTTATAGACTGTGCATCCCAGATGGGATTTTCCCAAGAGACATGGTATTTTTAAAGATTGAAGTCAAGATTGGGGATATTTCTTTACTGCATTTCTTTAGTACTCTGCAGGGTATTTTATCTGGATCTGAGGTTTTGTGGATTTTAAGGTTTTGAAATAGTTTAGTTATTCCATTTTCTGTGATGTTGATATCTGGCATGGATCGATGAGGGCTAGTGGGGCTTTTGTCAGGGAGAGCATCAGATGGGATTGGTGTGATGGCATGTGTTGAATTGCCTGTTGATAATATTAGCTTTGTTTTGTGGTTCCGATTTAAAGAGACAATTTTTTCCTGGCTTCCAGTTTTTAGTCTTGATGTATGAGAATAGTATTTTTGGAATTTAGAGTGTGCTGGGTTACATGTATCTTGTTCTGAAATCGGCAAAGATGAGGTTTTCTATGTATTTGCAAATATGCCTGGTGCTGCTCTTTTTTGGATTTGGTTATTTAGTATCTTAAGGTGATTGCTTGTACGGTATTATTGTTGATATTTATGATATTTGCATTTATGTATTTCAATTTTGTTAGATACATGTACTCAAGTAAGTTTGTTTATTAGTTTACTTGGAATGTATTTTGAGATTATATTTTGTAAGTCTTGTTAAATGTTTTCAAAAAAGTGTCTACGTCTTGGTCAGCATATGTTTTATTTGATTATTTTATTTGTGTTTCTAGTAGATCCATTTTAATTTTAGGCCAAGTAAATACATGTATCTTCTTTGAGTAGTTTTTCATTTCTCTAGGTATAGGTTTACATCTTCTAAGAGAGGTGGTAAGTTCGAGGCTGGTCCATTTACACCTCCCAGAGCCTTTGATAATTTTTGCAGTGACGGCTAACAACTGCAGTTCTCCGCAGCTGATGAGAGCACATCACTAAGCAGAAGTCATTCATGACCAAGTAAGGAAACCAATGAATAAACTTTAAAAAAAAAGATAACATTTACCTGAATGGAAACCTACAGATGTTATCCTTTACATGCACCCTAAAATACTATTCTTGATGACATTTTTATGTCGAAATTTGGAACAGTGTAAATATTAGAAAATCGTTATAGACGAGTTAATTGTTATTGTTTACATTCGGGATTTTTCGCGCATGCGCACTGACTGGTTGGCAAAAACACTGGTTACAGTAACGTAAAACATGTATAAAGGGCTTTTGTTTAGTCAATTAAACGATAAAAAATCCTAAATAAACATTACAACTCTTATACAATAGTGCAAATATATCATATTTAGTACTAATAAATAAATGTATCATCATATGTATAATTTCCTCTTTATAAAAATACAAATTAGTTATTAGCATCAGAGCAAACGTGGTCGGAAGACTAAATACTGACAATGCCACACAACAAAACAATAAATTAGCCGTATTCTTTTTTATAGTAAGACTTTAAAAAATGATATTTAAAAACTTATAAAACATATATTAATTTGATTATAACTATAAACGGTGTGGATATTGTTATTGCTCATCAGCGATCGAAAGTGTATTATAAGAGGCGCATTTAATCAATTATAAAACAAAGCCATTAAAAACGGAATACATTACAATCGTTAAATGTTGTGGTAATTTTCTTTTCCATAGAATGAATTTTCGTTTCGTTTCCATTGAATTACAATATTAATAAATTTTAATATACAAATGAAAATAAAACCTGCATCTTGTGCAAATTGAACTGTCTTTGTATGTATATTGAAATCTCTTAACAAGTAATAAGGAGTGATACATTTAACAATCTAGCATTTTATGATAAATATATATATTAATTTAATTTATTTTACACAAATATTGTTTATCCATTGTGATTGCTTGGTTTCATGATGGTGTTACGTGCAATGCAAGAACGTACAATCTTTACACTAAATTGACGAGTTTACATTTGCCGGTACCCCGCGGTAAATACATCAATTGTGTAGCAGTAATATTGAACAATATTTTAAATTTAAAGTTATAAAGCACTGTATTATTATGATTAAACTGGCTTACATATAAATACGCATGTTCTTGTTAATCCGTTTCAGACAAATATCTTCTTTTTTTAATATGTTAAATTATTTATTAAAGCAAATGTTACGTATTTTGGCTTTAATATTTGGCTTGCTCAATATGACTGCTCAATATGCCAAGAAATGGCATGGAGGTATCATAAAGTCTGCCACATGCATTGTGTACACACCGGTCTTACTGACCTGTGTACTAACGCGCAAGGAATTGTGGGTAGCACTTCTTTTACAAGTGAAAAGTAAAAGCGAAAGTAAGTCAAGTAATCGTGCTTCTGAAAATTGCTATCAGTCTTAATAGAGATTCAAAATCGCATTTAAACATACTAAATAACATTTCTTTAAACAACATTCCATTTTAAACACATATATAACACCGTTTTTCTCATTATAGAAAAATATTCATTCCCACGCGGAACTATTTTGGCGGAAGTACAAATCCCCAAATCAGGGGAATGTGATGCGTCCTAGCATAGAGGTGACAATAACGAAGTGACGTCACCATCTATGTATAGAATGCTGCCACATGTGGTCTATGAAGGGACCCAATTAAAGTATTGGTCACTATGTTTATGACACCGGCATGTTTTCTGTGTAATTGTCTGGGCAGTCTCCGATCATAACGAGATAATAGTGTCAAAATTGGTGTGCACAATTAAATAAAACAATGAGATTTATTAATTTATTTGTTGTGTAACAAGGTAAGTCTGTACAGATATATTAAGATTAAAATCAGTTACTATATGTTGCGCACAAAAAGCGATCTATTTGATGTTTGTTTTCACCTTATTTGTGTTTTTTTCATTAAATTTAATTTATTCTAAAAGAATTTCCATTTTTGAAATTTTGTATCTAAAATGGACGTGAAGATGCGTTTAGTAGAGATTTTTGTGGTAACCACATAACGAGCTCGAAGATAGTGTACGTTCCACTCCATAGCTCGTTTTTAGTAAACACAAATTATAACAACAATATAATCGTTCCAAAAATGAATTTCCACGCATGCTTATGTTTTATTCAGACATAAATAGTAAAATTATATTTGATACAGTTCATGAGTATCAATAAAAACGATGATAATGTCAACCTTCTCTATATGCGCTTATAAGAATTCCACCTCTTTTTGCCAACCAGTGGGCGGAGTCTAAACTTTGCAGGTGCGTGTGACGTCACGCGTTAACTCGTCTATAGACTTATGCTACAAGTATATCACAAATCATGATGTGCAAAACACTGGTGTACTGCAACCTTATCTATAACGCAAACTTGCAACATTTTTTCATGATGTAGGATAAAGAGTGCAAACGAAAAACAAAATTAATATAAAGCAATTATTTTTTGCCTTAATAGTACCATTTACATAGGCTTGTGGTTTAGACAGGTAAACGTTGATAGGTTTGTGCAGTTACTGTGTTCCTTAGCCCTTCCCTTGGAAAACAAATTTTGCTCCTTTGGAATATAGACGGCGCATTGCAGCTCTCAGTTACCCTTTGAGTCATAAAGCTGGGAGTTAAATTATTGCAACTAGTTCGAGGCAGAATATTTCATGGTCAGCTTTACTGGATCAATAACTTCGTCGCGGAAACACATCATTTGCATCAAAATACTTAAGTGAACTAAATGAAATAAAATTATAAAATAAAATCATGTTTTTAAAATATTTCCTTTAATCGTTTCATACAAATTAAGCTTACATTACCTCTACAATTTGTATTAAATGTTTACTTAATTATTACTATTATTACTCAGGATTCGATTTCCGTGTAACTCACTGCGTACTACGTCATTGAAAAATGTGTACTGGCTGACAGTTAGGTCGTTGAGCTTAAATGAATTTCATGAAAATAATTCAGAAAATATCTGAGAAAAATCAAACGCATCTGTAATGAAATTGATAATATTATAACGAGATTCAATCGATGAAAACCTCATTGTACTAAAGAACAACATATTTAAATAAAGTCTCTCAAAATAAACGTCAAAAGCAATAAATAACAGTAAACAAATCGAAACCAACTGCCCGGCAACTTCCTATAGAAACTTCGCTGTCATCACGGAATTTGTGACCGTGCATCGACATTTTATTGAAGGATACTTATAAAGAATTGTGCTTAAATGACTAAGTCGTTGTTCACAAAGTGAATTGGGTTATTTTATTTTCAGGAAATGGATTTTCTTGAAAGCATACGTGATGAACCCGACGAGACATCTTTAGGACATAAAATGTCGCAAGGGAGGTAACTTCTTTTTCTTGTAAAAGCACCATCATGTGGCATTAGGATATGCCTCGAGCAAGAGACAAAGATGAATACGGTGAGTTCGACGCCCGGTCTTACGCCCACCTCGTTCCTGGCAGTCAACCACCACCAAGTCAACAATTCAGTCGAAAACACGAGAAGCGAAAGAAGTCAAAACACAAGTCCAAGAAAGCAAAGGATAAAGACAGGGAGGGTAGAACTAAAACTAAAAGCAGAAGTTCTGGTGCAAATGCATCGGTGGAAATGATTGGTAGGACTAGTATAGTGGATTACGAAGATGTAAGTTCAGATTCCAGCTCATTGACGGATGTTTCTAGTTCGAAACAAGTTGCACCCGGTAGAATGGAAGTTGTAAGCTCAAAGCACGATCAGTCACCTGCGTCTGCCATTCGATCATATATAGATGAACGTAGCGATAGTCCCTCACCTGTGATACCTGAAACTAGTCCTTACGCAACTGACAAAAATTCTCGAAAAGAGAAAAAGCGGCGTAGGTCTCCTGAGATCGTTAAACAAATAGACATTAAAGTGCGGCATGTGGAAACTCCGAAGGCGTATGTTGAACCACCAAAGGCATATGCAGAGGCATCGTATCGGGGTTACAGCCCAACCAGTGGGAAGAAACGACACCGTTCACGATCACCTCAAAGTCTTCATAGAAAACGCAGCAGAAGCAGGTATGCAACTTTGTTCTCAATAAAACTTGTATGATGTTCAGAGTCAATATATTTACAAACAATTTACATGATTATCCCCACGCTTTTTGAAAAAAAGGTGGGGATATTGTGGTGATCTCCGCCGTCCGTCCGTCCGTCTGTCCGTCCGTCTGTCCGTCCGTCCTGGCCACTATCTCCTCCTACACTAAAAGCACTAGAACCTTGAAATTTACACACATGGTAGCTATGAGCATATGTGCGACGGTGCACTATTTGGAATTTTGATCTGACCCCTGGGTCAAAAGTTATAGGGGTTGGGGTGGGGCCGCGTCAGAAATTATCACTCATTTTTTTAGGTTATTTTACATTTACTTCTTTATTTCTACACCGATTCACTTCAAATTGATACTGGACCTCACCTATGACAATACGGTCAATCTCAACCATGCATGGCCCCATTCCCAACCCTGGGGCGCCCCGCCCACATAGGCCACACCCACCAAAAATTTCCATTTACTATAATTTTTTCATTTCTACACGGATTCACTTCAAATTGATACTGAACTTTTGTTATGACATTAGGGTCAATCTCAACTATGCATGGCCCCAATCCCAACCCTGGGGCGCCCGCCCACATAGGCCACACCCACCAAAAAAATCCATTTACTATAAAAAAAATTTAGGTTATTTTACATTAACTTCTTCATTTCTACACTGATTCACTTCAAATTGATACTGAACCTCTCTTATGACAAAACGGTCAAACTCAACTATGCATGGCCCCGTTGCCAACCCTGGGGCGCCACGCCCACATAGACCACACCCGCCCAAAATTGCCTTTTACTATAATTTCTTCATTAATACACTGATTCACTTCAAATTGATACTGAACCTCTCTTATGACAATACGGTCAATCTCAACTATGCATGGCCCCATTACCAACCCTGGGGCACCCCGCCCACATAGGCCACACCCTCCCAAAATTGCCTTTTACTATAACTTCTTTATTTTTACACCCATTCACTTCTAATTGATACTGAACTTCTCTTATGACAATACAGTCAATCTCAACTATGCATGGCCCCATGATCAACCCTGGGGCGCCCTTGGGTCAAACATGCGGCGTGGGGATACGCGTCGGCCTCTGCCGCGCCATTTCTAGTTCTGAGCATGGAAAGTGAAGGAGGTACGTTTTTTAAAGCATGTTTCATTTATTTTTAATATGTTATTTTTGTGCTTATCAATGCTTAATGAATTACTGATATTAAGCTTAAAGCAAGTATTTTTTAAAGTGACATTGTTAAAATGGCATTATCATGATGATACTGACTATTTTTCCAATCATGAATGTCTTACTTACCTTTTTGGTTTAGTGTTTTATTAAAAGTTCTATTGCTATTATTTTAATGTAAACGGTTGACCAATGCTTTATTTGAAATCTTATGCAAATTGAATGCACATTAATGATTTTACCATTTTTTTGTCTATTCCATAAAATAGAAAAAAAATATTTTCAATAAAGTTCAACCGCGCGTTTGAACGGTTAGAGAAATGTTTGACCAGTGTGGGGCATCATATTACAAACGCACGGTTGCACTTTACTGAAAAAATACTTATTTGTTTAAAAGGATCATGATACATACACTGTAACTCCAATATAGCGCGGTCAATGGGGTCCAAGCCGCGAAACAGCGTTATAACGGATCCACGTTATAGGTTTTGAGCTCATTTACTGCATGGCGCTATAAAAAAAAACAGGTATAGAATAGCCTATAATATAGGTCATGTATATTGCCATGCTGCAGTCTTCGAAATTAGCACACGCCCGATCGCCCGTGGCGAGTAAAATTACTGCCGGGCACATACAAAAATTCACGTTTGTGGCCCGCCGGGCATGTAAATTATTGAAGCCAATTGACAGTTTATAAAAAAAAAATCGTAAGCGGTTCTTGATATTTGCAGATCTATTTTTCAATTTTGCGAACAAACACCTTGCCGTAAGTTGTAAAACAATGAAATTCGATTGGTTTAACAACACACACCTGCTTGCACACGTCATCGTTATTGTTTTTGACCGATGCAGTTCGGTCACATTCGGTTCTTATCGACGGTTTCTCTAGACATTAATCGAGAAGATGCTTTTTGAATCGATCATTTCAATCAAGTAATACGCTTCCGTTTTTGTCAATGTAAACAAATGTCATTGTCGACATAGTCTTAGAGGCTATGCAGTATCTTAGGTATGTTCATGGGGCTAAGCCCGATAAAGCACTTCCAAAATAGAAAATTGACAATGATTTAGAGAAAAAGGAAGCCAAGAAATGGTACGAGGACACCAGAGAACGCTCTTTTCAAGAGCACTGGTGTAACGATCGACCGTCTTAATTCTAGTGACTGATTAGATGTAGTTGTATTCACTACTATTGAAACAAATGTTCTGCTTTACTATGTGTAGCATGTAAGTGTTAAAATGTTGTGATTTGTTATAATTTTGGTTAAAAAAAGTTTGGGCATGTAAAAAATATGTTGGGCATGTAAAAATTCTTAAGTAACTGGCCCGACTGGCACGTAACTTTTCAAAGCTAATTTCGAAGACTGATGCTGTGTTGACGCAAATACATGCATATAAACCGAATCGTATCGATAACAATATACATACTGCTTTTCTTATGTGCATATTTATCCGATAATCCAATAAATTGCAACATCACTTAAAAAATAATAATCTTGAACATTAATGACGATATATGTTCAAGAAATTCGTAAACACAACTGTACGCATACATGCCATTTTCAGAAGTGTTAAGAGTACAGTGCATTATGGGGCAGAGCTTTCATTGGACGAGCGTCTTTAAATTTAGATCGAATGCAATACGACTCATATACAAAAATTGTTTTATTGCGTCATACGCATGCAAAAAAACGTGTTTCCCGGGGACTTTCTGATACCGCGCGAAAATGAAAGTGAAACTCTGTTAACAATTACCGGTACACTGCGTTCGCATGTAAATAAATCGTCTGCATTATTTAATTTCTTATACACGGACTGAAAGATTAAATGACATAATACTAGAATGATAATGAAATCAGGGGTTTTTTTTACTAAGAAAGTGACACCGATATTCGGCGTCTTCCCCTACCAGAATTTTTCCCCTTAAAATACAATTTCCCCACCAAAAATATCATTTTTCACCAAAATATAATATTTTCTCTCAAAGAAATGTTTATTTTTCCTTGGGGCATTCGACAATTATCCAATTTGCACCATGTACAACGAATTCGCGCTCTCTCTCTCCAGACGAACACACAACATCTGGGAATCCCAGTTATTCTAAATATAGCTCTTAAATAACGTCATGTAAACTGGGCAACTAATCGTAATTATCATGTGACTATTTTACTGGATACCGGTCTTGCGCGAGAAGGGTGTTTCGTCAATTAATTACCGGAAACCAGTCGAATTTTCATCCGGGCTATGTGCAAGCCGAGGTATAAACGTGAAAACAGAAAAAAATGTCTCACAATTAGCGTTCTTACACAAACAAAATAAAACATTCGAACTCAAAAGATACTGAACGCATCGAGGCATTTTTTAAGTAAGAATCATCGAAAACCGTTATAACCCAGCAGGATTCTGAGGTAATCAACATCGAACATTGTGAAAGTGAAAGTAGACAATCGGCAGCTGCCGCTCCTTTCCCTTCCAATACTGTAGCAAATCAAGATCGTCAACCCATTCATCATGAAATTGAAATCACAAAATTGACATCGTCCCCCGGCCCCAGTACAAAAATATAGTTGAAAACATTTCCCATTATTAGATCTACACCTGCAACTTTATTAAGGACTTTGACTTTAATACCTGTTAAATGTGTTTAAGAACAAAAAGGACAGAGACAAGTCTCTTTTGATGAGTTATAGACATTGAAATGAACAGTTTTTATTTTTTCCCTTAATATCTCTCTTTCGCACTCTTTTTTTCCCCTTTCACCCAGCGTCCAGCGTCTTCCCCTTTCTCTAAAAAAAACCCCTGGAAATGACAGAAAAAGTTGTTTTATACAGTATGCAGTATATTTCACAGCCGCTCATTTAATATAGTCAAACTGTAACCATATCAAAGTAAGAATGTTTATATCTTTTTGAATTACATGTACTTTAATTGTATAACTATCCCGCTTGCACTTTATGGAAATTTTCGCACTGAACCGCTCTGATGAGGAATACATGTAATAAACACTGACACGCGAGTTTTTCACACCTTTATTGACATTACACAACAGATTAACACCAATAAGCTGTCGGTGTTGTTCAACCTCGAGGCGATTATAATCGGTTCAACGGACGGTTGAATTAAGCAACCAACATGTGATTGCCGCCATCTTTGAATTGTCTGAAAATACATGAAGTTGCATATTACGGATTTAAATCAGAAATCAAATGGAAGGTTGGAGAAAAAATGGGATCCAAGTACCGTCTGCGTTATATTTGATTCAGCGTTATAATGGAGCGCGTTATATTGGAGTTACAGTATATAGAAAACTCTCACAAATGAGCGGGCTCTCCATTTTATCCCATTAAAAATGGGGAAATATTAAAAAAGACATAATTAAATATGTTAACTGGGTCGGGCTTTATTCTCCCAACACAGATTTTAAAAATTAACGTGGTATAGGCACCGTGTGCAAGGGCTAAGGAACACTTATACTGCTAAAAATTATCAAACATTTGCCTGTCTAAAGCACAAACTCATGCAAATGAGCGAGACCTGAAAATCCCCCAAATTGAAGGCCCCCCCCCCCCCCTCCTATAAAATAGAAAAAGATCTTAACATTTTGTTCATTTCCCATCTAGCTATACAAGTTCAACTGAAGTAAATATAATTAAATATAAATACCCAAAACACTTCTTCTCAATTTTGTAGCATTATTTTAGGAACACAACACTCATTTCCCAATTTTAGTTGCAATGCCTCAAATTAAAAGGAAACAGTCCCATTCCCAAAATTGTAGAAAAAGCACTAAACATACATGTTCATATTTCCCTTCGTTTTGCCAACACAGCTGCATACATTGACTGTGGCAGGGGTTTTTCTGCCTATTTTGGGAAAAGGAGTCTGACGGTCTGACCAAATTGGGAATTTTTTATCGACAAAATTGGTCATTTTGGGAATTTTTGCTTCGATGAAACGGCTCATTTGGGAAAAAATTGTGAATTAATCATGCTTAAATACTTCAGTGGTTTAACTAATAAATTTGTATTTATTTGGTTATTTTGTCTACTTGATGTAAACAGATGCAATATTGGGCATGTTCCACGTTAATTCAATTACTGCAGTTTTGTTTTTCAGTTACAGTTACACTCTGTGATAAGAACTGAACAGTCAAAACCTTATAGCAAATATTTTTTACCAAAACAAACACTGGTTAGTCACACAAGTTATAAGACACTTCATTCTTAAAAAAAAATATAAAAAATTTTTTTTTTTTTTTTTTTGGAAATAGGGATTTTTTTTTATAATTTCGGTTTGGGATCGGGTCCGTTTGCTTTGGGAGTGCCTCCGTTGTCCGGAGGCGCAGACAGTGCTGAAAAACCCCTGTGTGGTGATGTATTTTTTATCATGGACCAAAATAGCCATTGGAGGTTAAACAGGCTTGGCGAAATTGGAAAAACTATGCCGGTCATCCGGACAGGCATTTCAGAAAATGTGCCGGTCCGAAGAAAATTTAGCCGGACCAAAAAAAACAACAACACAACTATGTACAGTCTCCGCCAAACATGGTCGGACCAACGGACATGTCCTGTAAAATTTTGTAAGGTCCGGCCTGTCGGTCTAATTTACAGGACCAATTGTCCGGTAAAAAAAAAGAACGAAACTGTTGATTATTTATGTTTTTACGGTCTGAAAGTTTTCCGCGGTATAAAAATAGCGATCGCGTCTTTCCGTTCCAACGCTCTACGGAATTTTGCGATGCACCTTATTGGTCCATTTTTTTGCGTCGTTACCATATGGCGATTGCTCGTCAGGACGGTCTAAATCCATGACGGCCTAGTCGCTGATTAAGATAATTATAAATCTGGTTATTAAATGATACAAATATCAATTTGTATGGACGTAATTGAGATAGTTATTAATAATTGTGATCATAGTTTTCAGAACATGTTTCATCAAACTAAACAAGTGCCATGTATGGCCGCTTTTCGTGTTATTTTATTAATATATTTATGTAGTTGGTAGGTCCTGTAAAAAAGAGGAGGTCCTGTATTTTTTCCCAGTTTACAGGACCTACTGTCCTGTAAAAATTTGACTAGTTTGGCGGAGACTGTATGTACATTAACATAAACCCTTTATTTTAGCTCAACAAACCACTGCCAGTGCTTTATCCTAATAAGATAAATGTTTTTCGTTGTTCATCAATTCGTCTTGATAGTCTGGACAATCTTGTTCAATTTCCATATCTTCTTCAGTGTCACACAGTTTAGCAATCTCCTTTTCGAATAAAATTGCAGTTAACGGACACTAACTTGTACAATGTAAAATGATTACATTTTTGGAGACCTATGACGAGTGCATGTTATAAAGATATCACTAGAACATTGTTTTTATTTTTATTAACAACCTCAGCGCCCTCTCACTACTTTGGGGGAAGGGGTCCGCAGCCCTTAGGAGGGGGGATTTTCGCGGTGTTTCCCTTTTGGGGGATTTTTTTACTTACTCTCTCATTATTACATTTGTACATGTTTGCACTAAATTCATTGCATTTTTCATTATTTAGTATGTTTGAAAATATTAAATTGAAATAGAATTGAGATATAATAATCATGAGATGAGACACATCTTTCTATTAAAAAAAAGGGGGAAAAAGTATACTTTTCAGGTGGGGGACCTCTGCCGAAATTTGGCGGCAGATTTGATAGATTGAGGGCCCTGAACCTTTTAAAGCCATGCTTTATAAAGAAATTCATATTTTTATGTCCTTATCTACTCGAAAAATATGTCAAAGCTATCAAGATCTTTTTTGTTAGAATGCAGTTGCCGATTTTGCGACTGAGTTTGACCAGCGATTTTCCTCCTTCTTTATAAAGTACCGGTAAACGGTACTTTCCCAATCAAACGAAAATTCCCAAATTCCCAAAACGGTACTTTCCCAATCGAGCGAAAATTCCCAAATTCCCAATCGGCATCTGGAAAAATCCCAATCAGCGTCCGAATTTTTTCTCAAAACGATAGAAAGTTTCGTAAAAAAACCAACTTTCGGCGAGCGAACAAAGAAAATCGTATAGTTGTGTGTAACCACGCGCTCGATTAATTTCGGGTTTTATTATTCAGCGCATTCAATCAATAGAGTTGTTACTGTTTCCGGTTCTTTTGCCAGGCAGCCAGCGTACTGTTTTACGTCGGTTTGTAACCTTATCGTAGTTTGAAATGAGTCATAATAGCAAATATTATGCCAAAAAACCAATCGGAACCATCTATCACAGGACACATTGGCAGCAATAATGATGCTGTGCAGGGAGGGATGCAAGCAACTGAGTGATGATCAAACATCAAAGATTGTTGAAATTTTCACAAAAATGAAAGAGAGAGACATTGCTTTAAAAGAGATTAAAACAACTAGTAATTGATTTGGTGTGTTCTTTATAATATTTTGTTATTTATATAAACTTTATAACTTAATGGTCATTAAGGCATGCCTGCAAATGATTATTTAAATGGGTATGTTCAATTAAGTATGAACTGTATGATGTATTCAATAAGACCCAAACTTCACGATGCGATTTTCCCAATTTCAGGATTTCACGACTCGATTTTTCCCAATTTTGAGGTTTTCACGACTCAATTTTTCCCAATCGGACCGGTACGGGTACTTTTCCCAATTGGACAAGGAAAATCGCTGTTGACGTAGGTGTTGTGTAACCAGTTGGATTTGCTAATTGTACGTAACAAATTTATTGCTTACATCAAAACCATGAGTGATTTCATTTTCATGATGTACTAAGGGGTTTGCTCTTTGAATTTTCAACTTTGAAAAAAATATGATCTGTTTGCATTCATTTGATTTTCACATTTTGCTGGTCTCCAGGACCAACACTCTTGTTAAACCTGCCGGACCAAATGGAAATCTGCCGGTCAGGACTGGCAGACAGGCATTTTTGCCAAGCCTGGTTAAAGTTCGAACATTTTTCATGTTTGACCTTGGCATTCCAAAATAAGAAAATAAAACAAAGTTAAATTTTTCGGCATTCTGTATTTGTCTGTATCAACTAAATAATCGGTACTCATGGGTAGCAATCTCAATCATATTAATAATAAACCTTGTTTCAGTAATTTTGTAATTTTGAAGCTATTAATAACACAATTTCAACCTTTTTACAAATTTTACTACAGTTATAAAAATCCTTGCACTTTTATTTCTTTAATTGATAGTGATTAACGTGCATTGCAAGTTCAGTTTATCATACTTGAATGTCAAAATTGCGAACTGGACTTTTCACTTTGTATAACATCTATTAAAGGGAGATAAATATGGCTAGAAACATATATAATGAAAGCAGTGTCACAATTAACAAAAATCATTGAAACATGTTAATTGATTAATTGTTATGTTTATTTTCGTCTAGTCTTCTCAGATTTTTATTAATATCCAATCAGGTGTTCGATGGATAATTCTTCTATTGCCCTCGTTTTCCTCACCCTTTGGGAATGGTACCAGTGACAGTGTCCGACAAATTTCTTATTTTTCAGGTAGCCCACTGGGCTACCAATAAAAATATTTGGTAGCCCATAAAATTTTCCTACAAAATGATAAAAGGCAGGTTTTCATCATTATTTTATTTCTTCATTTACATATACATAATATGTATGCATACATACAGTACACTCCACGCGTTTTCCCCAAAAAACGCGCTCCCTCCGCGGGTTTTTTCTGCTAGCGAGTGTTCACGCGGCGTTGGAAGAGCGAGGTGAACTCGATAAAATGCTCGGCGTTACGCCGCGTTCGCTAATTCCCGCGGCGTGTATTACTTTAGGCTAGTCGGTAAATGCAGACACTTTCCGTTCTTATCAGTGATCGCCGCGCAACGCCGCGTTAGCAGTGTGCTACTGGGCATGCCAAAAAATAAAAACATTGTTATAATAAATTGTTTAAATACTGTAGTATAAAAAAGATAATTGTATAGAAAATTAATACGTATAAAAATTATGTTTTTTAATTCACAGGTACGTCTACGATATGAATTAGTCCAGGGCTTTCCTTTGACCCGAGCTCCCGGGTTTTGACGCTTGAAAATTACAGAAGACCCCTTTTTGACTCTTAAGAAAATTACGTCATGCGTCGCATTTGACCCGGGGGAATATACCGACTTGCGTCAACGAGATCAAAAGTTGTTAAGACTAAGCGATAATTGGCTCGGGGCGGAGTATCTCATTTAGTACACGCTAATCGTTAACGCCCGTTTCCAATCATCGAAGCACAAGTCCACCCAGTAGGCGGAGTTTGGTTAATTAAGAAATCTAGTATTGACCAATTAAAACCCTGCTGGTTCGATGACGCGTGTATTAACTTTCCATTATTTATCATAGCGTTTGTTATCAGCTGTTTGCGGAAAAGACGTGTATTAAACCCACCTAGTTGCAATAATCCAACTCCCAGCTATTGACCCTCTGAGCTGTACGTATGTACTCATAAAAGCTCAGAGCATTTAAGAAGAACTATAAACCAACCAAAAAAGAATGGACTCATACGCGTCAGTTTTAATAATATTCAATATAAAATTATAACATCCATATCCACAGAATACCGTAAAGCATATTTTGAGATATTTCCAGAGTATGGCAGAATGTATTTCCAAAGCTGAATGCACTCATCACTGTTTTACTTCATGATTGCTCAGTTCAAAGACGCGCGAAAGTTATGCTGGCATATGTACTGTCTACAACGTCAAATTACACGCTTTGCATCAAAGTTGCTAAAAATAACTATAGAACCGAAATTACTGACCTTGTGGCAAAGTGACAATTTTTGCATGAGCTAATTGATTACAAAATACATGTAGGCGTAATAATTGACCATTTGAGAAGGCATAGAAAACAGCGTGTTTGTCGCACGTCTTCAGCGAAGATGGCACATGAAATAATTAAAGGGCGTCGGAATTTTTGATGGGATTAAATACGGAGGCACCTTTATGGGCGAGTAGAAATAATTTCCTTTTATAGTTTACCGACTTATATAGGCTATTGTGTTTAGGTACCACCCGTATGTTTTTTTGTGTTTTTTTTGTGATAGTCAGCGGAAATGTTTTTTTTTCACATTTTGTATTTCATTCTTAATTTAATAGCCACGCGAAACGGTCAAACAAAGTTATTGGATAAAGTGTAATTGTGCTTGTGCATTCGGAAAATGTCGCAGAGAAACCTTTTCGAATTCGGAATCGGTAGTAACTCTGAAAGTGTGTGTAAGACGCCAACGACAAAGCGTACTTTAGATCTAAATGACAGTGCTCCTAACACCCCCAAACGTGCGAAAGAAGAACATATGACATATTACTCTGCTGTACAGGGGTGGCGAAATCTAAAAAAAATATACTTGTCCACGGACAACCATTTAGGAAATTTAACTTGTCCGTTGCTGAACTACACTTGTCCGTTAATGTTTATATAAATTATAAACGCATTTATTAATTAATGTAAAACAATGTGGAATATACCAAAATGAGTATGATTTGCTAGTTTTGTTTATAGTTTAATTTCAATAGTACATTCATTATAGCAGTATATTATAAACAATATAAAGACTTTCTAAAACTTTTAATCTTGCAAAGCTAGTGTTATTAAAACATGTGTTGAACATAAGTGCACCGTAATCTTAACAAATTAAACTAGTTCAATATGTCGACCTCATCGGACTGAGGCTGTGCGCCGCTACTGGTAGCAATTTGATTATCATCAACTGGTAACCATTGAAAATCTGTTAGCCAAGTTTCTTGAAAAGTTCTGGTGCGTTTAATAGATCATATTTTTTTATCATAATCTTTGTTAGTTTTTTTGGGAGGTGGACTGCTCAAAGCTTCGGGTTTTTGCTCCGTTGTTGAAGATTTAAAAAAACTAAATGTTCCATTTTTACCATTAAAGTCGTCTTAAATAACAAGGTACATCGTGTTTTGATTATCTTACGTTGATACTTTTTATTTCCGTCTGATTGTAAAAATAAAGAAACCAGTCTGTACACTGTCTAACAGTCAGGCCGAATGTTTAAAATGCGGCATGTTCCTGGTCTCTTATAGAATAAGGGAGATCACTGCGCAGGAGAGAGCCCGTATTTTAGCTTGATTGCTCCGCAAATAGCACTGACAATGTAATCGCATGTCAACATCCGGTTTTGTAAAACTTAATTATGGCTTTAATACAATGTATTTTTTTGTATACCTGGACCCGACTTTTAAAAAACTTGTTGTCCACGGACAACTTAATTGAAAAAAATCAGTTGCCCAGACAAGCAAATGTACGACTCGGGCAACTCGGACATTTGATTTCGCCACCCCTGCTGTATACATGAAGTTAATGTTGTATTAGAATACATGTTTTGTATTTATTAATCATTGAAATATTGTGTTTAAATGCATAGTGTTGTAGTGACAGTAAAATGCAAGAAATAAATGTTAACATACATGTATCTTTTAAGTTGTTGCTTTTTATATATTATATCTCAGTAATTTGCTTAAATTGCAAATAATCATTGACTCTCCTGCGTTATTATTAGGACTCTCAGAAATTTGATTTTGACTCTTGAAAATATGGTTCCAAGAGTCCTTGACTCTTGAGATTTGAGGTCTAAGGAAAGCCCTGTAGTCTAATATAATACATTTGACAAATTAATATTTAAATCATAACACATATGACACAAGAATAAATGTTCCGTAAAATTTCCAAATGAGAAAAATAATTCGTAATCCGAAACACACTACGATTTTTAATTGTTAACACGACGTTTACAAATGCTTCCAATATACAGTCATGTATATTTCCCGACAAAAGCGCGCGAAAATTATGCTGCAATGTACAAGGATAAGGTACAATGTATACTCCTGCAAAGCGTGCGTGTATTAATTTTTTTATACAAACTTTGTAGCGCAGAGAACATTGAATTTTGTTGATTTCGGTTAAAAGTTTCTTTGGTATTTATTAACGAAATTATATCGCGAAAAAGTTGATATTTCCTCTAAAATAATTTCAAATCGAACACGCCGAATCTTTATCGTTACGGTATTTTAGTAGAGTAATTATTTTAACACTAATTGTATAGTAAACTGATTAAAGAAGACATCTGGGCGGAACTGGATTTTAAGTGTTTGACGTGATGAAAACACGCAAAGCTTGTCTACTGACCTATTGTGTAGACTGCTGTCTGCGGTGTTTTGACAAAAGGGATTAACATGTGTGAATGTCACTCTGCCGATTTGGTCCATAATTACTGGTAAACATTGTTTAGAATGTCGACGCAACAAGAATACAACTGTGAATATTAAATGCAATTATCAACTCAATAGTTACCACCTTTTAGCAACCAATGAAATAACCTACAAACAAAGAGAAAATCAATGCATTAGCGAGCAGAGAATTGACTTTGTTCCGACAATTAAAACCATTCCTTATGCATTCGTTGAACGTGTTTACTTGAGTAAGTTATGCCTGTAGACAGGAAGCGGCTTTTCTTTGATTACGTCAAACTGTCAATTCACACAGATTTGCGAGATTTTTAGGGTCCTTGGTCATTTGTATACATGTTCAGTATAGAAAATCACCTGCTAACATGAAAACTTTGGATTAAATTATCAAAATAAAAACAACGTTGCAAACTGTGTTTATATTAATTGGTAAGTTAAAAGACGACGTTTTGTGTGTCGTAAATCAACGAGTTTTCTATACAACAACAACTACTTCTACAACCACGTCGGGATCGATCTATCTTGGTTGTTTATTTTTATTGTAAATATTATACTACATGTACATGTATGTACTTGTAATAAATGTAATTTTATTTGAAAATCAGGAAGTCAAACAAAATTAAATTGATCGTTATCTCGTAAAACGCGGAGTTTCCCCCGCGTTGCCAACGCCGAGGGCCGCCGCGTTGGCTTATCAGTTTTGCCGATCGTTAACCGCCGCGTCCAAAATCATGCAAACGCCGCGTATAGCAGGATTTTCTTAATCTCCCTCCAGGTCGAAACCCGCGGAGTATGGAGGGAAATTGGGGAAAACGCGTGGAGTGTACTGTACATATACATAAAACAGCAAGTAGTCTGATGTACACAGTCAATATCGTAAATTAATGTTACAGTACAGGCACCTTGTACTTAAATGTAAATGTACCAAAGAAAATCATATACTACATGTAGATATTACATGTATGTGCACATGTATGTGTACTTAAATTCGGACAGCACGTTAAGTCGCAAACGTAAATAAAGCGTTTAGATGATCAATACGATTGACTCGTATGGTGTTAATCAATGCAATTGCCCTTTTTAACAACAAATACCGAGTTTCAAGAAATCAAGAGTATTAAATCATTTATTTACTTGTGTCCGACTTTAAGTACTGTCCGAATTTACGTATTGCATCCGTACGACACTTGTGTGCAGTCAGTATACAATACAATAATTGTTTCAATAATAAAGGAACTGATACAGCTTTACGGTAACGATACAGCGTGTTTACATGATATTTTATTAAGAGAAAATGTCAATGCCAAATAATTCGCGAGATACCCCGGTACTTTAGTTGAAATTCACAACGAAACTTTTAATGGAAATTAAATGATCTCAATGCTGTACACGCTACGAAAATTTACAAATAAATACACGCACGCCAATTTTCGCGCGCTTTTTATCAGGACAAAGAAATTCATTTCTTAAATGTAGAATTTTGTAACCTAAAATAGCTGTACACAACGCGTGCAAACCGTGGCAGGTTATTTACGCATTTTGCAATACAACGGTCCTGATTGGGAGCTTATTTCATCATATCTTTAAATAGAACCATATGCTGAAATTCATTTGACATTTTAGAAAATTTCAAACGTTTGTGTTTATGACTCTTATCGTCTATATTACCCACCCATAATTTGGTTTTAAAAATATAAATTGGGCATATATGGGATTATTGATTTACAGTCGATTAATCCAATTATTAATTGACATGCAAACTAATTAGCAGGTGTTAACCGCGTTCTCAAAGTTGTCATTAATATTCATTTTCGGTTTCGTTACCGTTTTGAAGAATCCGCTATTGTTTTGATTTATTTAATGTTTGGCGTCCTTGGATATTTAATGACATCAAAAACGTTGTCGCTATTACTCATTGTTGCGGTTAACAAAGAATTCCAAACTGCGAAATGATGTTGCATCATGTGCGCCAACTATCAAACCGGCTCTCATTATATTATTAGCAGACGACAAATGTTGATTCTGATTGGATGATTAAAATACACTGTTACTGTTTAAGACATTACCGCAAGTGATCGGTGACTGATTAGATAATTGATTGCACTTTGTTATCGGATTATAAGCAATACACAGTGTACAAACACATGGTCAGCGTGTTTATTCTACGTATGTTTGTCAATAAACCGGGCTACCGCTCTAATAGATTTATAGTAGCCCGGCGGGCGTCAGCTGGAAAATTTCAGTAGCCCGATGAAAAATTTCGGTAGCCCCCGGGCTCCGGGCAATGGATTTGTCGGACACTGCAGTGAGTACGGGTAAAATTGGGGAAATTAGCTGCGTGTTCATCTCGGTGATTTTTTTCCCCATTCTGGGAATGGGGCCGGGTCCCTTTGAATTGGGAATATTCGCGGCGTTTTGACTAAAATTGGGAAATTAGTGTTGCTGTTGTTTTGCTAACAAATGCTTCAAAATCGAGGATACAATTGTGTCCAGTATAATATTTACTAAGGTTGATCTTATTAGGATGGGAGATGAAAAAAATATTGATCTAAAAAAATATTTATTTTTTTGTGGTTCCATCGGAAATTTTTACCTCCCATTTGGGAAAAATATATACTTTTTTCCATTGGGAATGGGCCCAGTTACCGGGCCTGATTTTGAATGAAAAAAAACACTGCATCTTAATTGGAAAATATATAAATTATGCTGAAAACTTTATAAAACATGTACAACTTCAGCGATTTTTTTTGTCCAATTGGGAAAAGTACCCGTACCGGTTCCCTTTTGGGAAAAATTGAGTCGTGAAAACCCTCAAATTGGGAAAAATCGAGTCGTGAACGGTGAAACCCTCAAATTGGGAAATTGGTGTATTTTATTTTATGCTCCCAAATACTTTAAAATTGATAACTAAGTGTTTTCAAGCTGTCAATATTATATTTACCTAGGTTCAAACCATAGAGCTGCACAGGGAAACTAACAAAATATTGCATTTTCCAAAACAAAACAAAAAAATTGGCCAGCAATTGGGAAATTTGTAGTTTTTTCGTAATTGGGAAAGTGCCGTTTACCGGTACTTTAAAAAGAAGGAAAAAAATCGCTTATAAGTTGCATATTAAAATCAAAGTGGTGAGTGATATCCTGCTATTTCTATATATATATATATATATATATATATATATATATATATATATATATATATTAACACTGCAGAATGTGTGAAATGGTGATCAAAAACACAAAATATTGCTACATGCAGCGATTTTCCTCCTTTATAAAGTACCGGTAAACGGTACTTTCCCAATCGAGCGAAAATTCCCAAATTCCCAATCGGCATCTGAAAAAATCCCAATCGGCGTCCGAATTTTTTCTCAAAACGATCGAAAGTTTCGTAACAAAACCCAACTTTCGGCGAGCCAACAAAGAAAATCGTATAGTTGCGTGTAACCACGTGCTCGATTAATATCGGGTTTTATTATTCAGCGCGTTCAATCAATAGAGTCATTACTGTTTGCGGTTCTTTTGTCAGGCAGCCAGCATACTGTTTGACGTCAGTTTGAAACCTTATCGTAGTTTTAAATGCCCTCCAGCACTGCCTCTGTGGAAAGGTTGTTCAGTCTAATGAACAATCTTTGCACGACCAATCGGAACCGTCTATCACAGGACACATTGACAGCTCTAATGATGCTGTGCAGAGAGAGATACCAGCAACTGAGTGATGATCAAACATCAAAGATTGTTGAAATTTTCAAAAAAATGAAAGAGAGAGACATTGCTTTATAAGAGATTAAAACAACTAGTAATAGATTTTGTGTCTTCTATATAATATTTTGTTATTTATATTAACTTTATTACTTTAAGTAATGGTCATTAAGGCATGCCTGCAAATGATTATTTTAATGGGTATGTTCAATTAAGTTTGAACTGTATGATGTATTCAATAAGACCCAAACTTCACGACGCGATTTTCCCAATTTAAGGATTTTACGACTCGATTTTTCCCAATTTTGAGGTTTTTACGACTCAATTTTTCCCAAGTGGACCGGTACGGGTACTTTTCCCAATTGGACAAGGAAAATCGCTGACATGATAGAAAAACGCGGTGTTACTCAATTGTTTCCCATTCTAACACAATTTGTTAATGTAGAAATGATGAATTTTAATGGAAACCATTTGATAACAGCATCTCATAACATTGTTACTAGTAGTGTACTGACTGCAAGTATGGTAGGCGTTTGGATAAAACAAAAAATTAAAAAAGCATGGTTCTGCCCAGGAAATGGAAACGAACTCAAGAGCATTTCAATAAACCTTACTAAGTTAGGCTTTTCATTCGATCAAGCTTAGGTACATGTTTATAGGTTTAAACTATTGATTTGTGCAATTTCATGACTTCAGATCAAGGGGTCGGTACAAGGGGACTCGAGGGTCACCAAGCCCTGGCTGGGTACGCAGGAGCCGTTCCAGATCTCGCAGTCATTCCAGGTCACTGAAGCGCAGGCTAACACCTCCCACCAGTCCATCACGGCCTGCAAAACTTGCAGCCCGCGAGTTTGAAGCATCTAGTTCAAGTAGTGGCGTTAGACAGAAACTAAATAAATATGCGCCAACAAGTCTTGCCTCTGAACTCAGTAAGCATAGGAAAGCTCGGGAGATGCGTAATCAGCAACTTGCCTCGAGGCATTCTAGCAGTAAGATGGACGATGCTATAATAGCTAAGGTGAAAAAGGAAAAACACAGCCACACACCAGATTCTCGGGCTACTAGTGTAGAGACATCCTTGCAGAAAGAGCCTGAATACTCAAGGAAGGAACGTTTACAGGACGCGCGTGAATCAAACATTGTAGTCAAAATAGAGAATCCGGATCATAATCATAGACATGTATCAGAATCTATGTTGTCCACAACTCCGAAAGACTCCCAAAGAAAGGCTCCAGAGGCTGATTATTCCAAGAATATGGTAGTTGAAGCATCCTTGCCTGTGTCTAAAATACCACCACCAAAGGATTCACCATATGAAAGTGTTAGTGACGTTGAGCCCAGTCCTGCTGGAAGGTTGGTGCAACATTGACCATGTTATCTTAATCATTTTTTTTCATTGTATATTTATTGTAATTTCAATGTTAATATAAAATTATTGATTTAATACATTTATTTAATCAATTATTAAGCATTTATGGATGGAATGAGACTAGACTGCTGTTCAAAAATAAATATAAATGAATCTGTTCTTTTTTAGATGATAAATCACTCTAGTTTAAATTTAGCAATCAAGTGATTCAATTCAAAAGATTTGTTTCCAATGACTAAGTCAAGAATTAATATCCAATTAAAATCAAAGGCTACTATTTGCCATGCTTGACTCGTATTAAAACATGTATTGTTATATTTATTGTAAGATTCTGTGTTTCAGCATTCTTCAGAAGACTACTCCCCCATCTGCCCCTGTGTCTTTGAAGCACAGAATCACAGACCTGCCCATGCCACCCATGGTAGACTATCCAAAGAGCAAACCAAGGTAACCAATGTTCTTTTCACTATTTTGGGAATGGGGCTGGGCTTTAGATACAAACATATTTGCAAGTCTTAAAAATTGTGTTTGGACATTGACTATAAATAGATTTTAAGTTAAGTATTCAACATTTCAGCTTTTTTTCTCACCACTTCAGGATTGTCATTATGATTGTAAACAAAGGATTATTTTGGAATAGTAACCGATTTGGTCAGGGGTCAAGGCCTTAGGCCCCCTTGTTTGTCCAGGGCAAGGCCCTGGTAGGGGGTCATCAACCGAAAACAAATTCTAAACATTTTAGGGACAAAGTACTGCTATTCTCAGAGCATAAAAAGTTAAAATGAGGTATAAAAACAGGCTTTTTCCGCTCCATTTTGGGAAAACACCACACTGGAATTTTGGAAATTTCGCGTCGTGAAAACTCTCATTTTGGGAAAAAAAATAATCGCAAAATTGGCTCAATTGGGAAAAATTATCGCATGTAAATAGTGTTTCTCATATTACAAAGAAGCCGTTAACTGGTAAATAACGACTATTTGGACATCTTATTATTAAAATTTTACAAAATATTATGAACATGTGTGATAAGTGCAGGTTTTTCGGCGTAAGCTGTATTAAGCCAGCTTTTCACCTTAGACTGACCTTTGTTAGCGTCCAATAGAATTCAAATAAAACTTCCCGCGGCCAAGTACAGATGAATACACTTCATTGACTGCATTGGCTGATTTGAGAATACGACCAGA
Source organism: Dreissena polymorpha (assembly GCF_020536995.1). NCBI lineage: Eukaryota > Metazoa > Mollusca > Bivalvia > Myida > Dreissenidae > Dreissena > Dreissena polymorpha. The sequence goes on from NC_068367.1 coordinate 43,473,494, forward strand.
ACATTGGAAACATGTCCGCGTCTTTGTAACACTGTTTTACTGCGTGTTCAGCATGAAACAATTTTATATCTAATGAAAAGGCTTAATAGATAGAACAGTTTTACACTCAATCTCGACATCAATACAGTTTGTGCGTCCACCTTTTATTTTCAGAAGATTTTCAGCGCGAGAACGTTTGCACTTAAAGGCTATGTTTTCATATTTAGTACTAACTTCCATATTCCTGTCAACATGTTAACATGTTAAAGTATAGAGAGCAGTGGAAGCGAAGACTCACTTTAATGCATTGCATTTCAACTCGCGAGGTATATCGGGTAAATTTGCGGCCACTGTGGGTGAATGTCAGAGTTTACGTACAGGTCATCGCTGCGTCTCTACCCTATGTGCTGATCGGAGTTCGCGGCCAGGAAAATTATCGTTACATAATAAAGACGCTATAGCGTGAACTAGGTGAACTGGAATTTTCTTTAGACCAGACAGATGTTAAATGAAGATATCCAGCGATATCCTGTGTTTTACAACAATACCATGATAAATATTATTTTTAATTAATTAAACAAGAATTATGCCATCATATTGACTAATGAATTAAGCATGAGCGCAATGATTCTCGATACTGTTAATAATCGAATCAAATAGCAACGCCAGACAAACCACTAAAACAGGTTTGTTCGAAGAATGCGCGTATAAATATTAAAAATATGTACGGATACTTCGCGTGTGGCCGGTTGACTCATATGTTTTAATTTCACTTCCATTCTTCTTTTGGTTTTCTGTTTTGTATCTATGCGTTTATGACCAGCAATATGTAATAATGTAAAATAAGCCGCGAAAACTTCGCGTATCATCCCGTACTGCGTTTGCTGCAGCTAAGAACTGCACAAAAAAAGACATTCGCTATCTTTGATCTCATTCATTGAAGTCTTTACCTTTCATTAACTGCAACCACAATCAACGCCGTATATCTTTTTTTAAAGATATTTCTTGTTAAATCTGAATTTGGGGAAAAGGCTTGGCCTTTTTTTAGGTGAAAAAATCTCGCGAAGCGCCGGATTTTGAGGAAAATAAGGAAAGTCTTAAATAATCATTAACATATTTTACAGTTTTAAAAACAATTTCAAGGCAACAGATAATTTAATTATGCAATACTTTCTATTTTCTACACCGGATCAGGTCAACTAATATATATTTCAAGGGTAAAAAAAAAAAAAAAAAAAAATTTTTTTTTTTTTGGGGGGGGAATTGGGAATTTTTTTTCAATTGGGAAAAAAACAACAAGATTTGCATTGGGAATGGGGCCGAATTTCGGACCCGTGGCATAGGGCGGAAAAAGCCTGAAAAAGAATATAAAATTTTAGTATACTGTACAATGTAAAAACATATTATATTGATAGATCTTTGCATGTTCCAATTCTATCCATTACCATAAGACAGTATTATTACGATTTCTTTTTTTCAAAACCAAATTAGGGCCAATATTGACAATGAATGTCGTCCGCCATTTAACACAAGTGCATATACAAATTGAATTGTGGGATTGGGGAATTCCCATTGAACATGCGTGAATCACGTGATGCGATTTGAGAGCATTGAGAACCGTTGATATTTAGTAATAACGACAAATCAACGACTCAATCTAAACTGTTACATGTACAGTACAGCTCACGCAAAACCAACAAAATCCGCGGCTATGCCGCGGACACACTCTTTTGTTTTCGAAATTACTCCGCATCCACAACGAGTATTCCCTCGGCATCATGCCGAGGCACTCCGCGATAATTCGCGGAGTTACGCCGCGTCTGTTCCTGCCTCGGCATCGATCCGCGGCATCACGCCGCGTCTTTACACGCGGCGGTTCGCCGAAAAAATACAAATATTTATTATATACTATAACACATGTTAAATATTTTTTACATAAACGATTATTAGAAACAGATACAAATAATACGTTGATATATTTACTTCTGCGTGATTGTGTAAACCTTTGGTCAGCTTCTCTGCATACGGAACTTCATACATAATGATTTTGTAGGTCATTATAACCATATCAATGAACCTTTCACAGTTTAATCCCGAACATGATCTCGAAACAAGATTTGCTTTAAACATCGAAAATAACATATTGAGTATCATAAGATTTGCGAAAATACATATGAGAACCAAACAAATATACACATAGAAAACAAATATAAATAATGTTGACAATTTTAATAAAAACTTATATTCGTTTATATTTAAAAATGATTACTTTCACTTCGTCCCGATTTTCAGAAATGGCCATGTACATGTTGCATCTAAATATAAATTTAATAAACGAAATTATCGGGCAATATATTGAAACATTAAACTCGGCATAAATGTGACTACCAAAATAATATTGCGACGCAAAACAGTATCATTATTGTGACAATTAAATACACTTGAAAATCTGCTGTTCTTATAGAAATTGCGCAAAAATAAAGATGACTTGTGTAATATCACGTTATCTGCCTGGAAAGCGTGAGCATTTTCATTGTAATTTTAATAAATCTGTGCAAATAATACGAGGATATAACAAGTAATAAAAGCGTATGCGAATCTAAAAGGAAATGCAGTGAGAACCCCGCCTTAAAATATCGAATTCTATACTGAAACATTAGGCGGTTAATCTTTTGATTTGTCGGCATTTTTTTAAACTGAAACATTAGGCGGTAAATCTTTTGATTTGTCGGCATTTTGTTTCATTTCAGACTCCATGCAGTTTTCAGATCATAATCTCAGTGCTTTATTACCCGAACTCGTTAGTTTCTTGACACGTGCGCTACTGAAAATAACCACCGGTTATGGCCCAAACAAGCACAAAGTGTCTAGTCCCCCGTGTGTTTTATCCCTAAATGTTAGATAAGCACGTGCACTATTAATTATTATGTTGGTCAGTACAAAAGGCCTTCTGAAAACCGCCGACTGCGTCTTTGTTTTATTGCTCAATCAAGCACCGATAATCCAATATCCCGTGTATTACAAATTAGATAAGCGAGTGTCGTCTGTCAAACCCATAATTCATCAGTAAACATATTGAAGTAATTCTCGTATATGATCTCGGAAACGGTGCATTTACCATTACGATATTATTTTCATAAGATTTGCTTAAAACAAATGAAAACCAATCAAACATACACAGACAAAACAAAATATAAATAATTATGACAAATTAAATGGAAAAAAACGTTGGTTTATTTTCGAAAAATCGCTTTTCCGTTCTCCCAATTTTCAGAAAATGACTTATACATGTTGCATAAAATCTGAATATAGATGACGCTGTTTATTGGTCGTTGTAAAAGAATATTAACTTTACACCGCACTTTGTGTGCAATCAGATACAATACAGTAATTGTTGCAACATTGAACGAACTTTAATATGAAAATGATACAGCGTTTTTGACTTTTATTTTATTCAGGAAAATGTCAAAATCATTTGCGAGATACCCCGATACTCAAATGGAAATTCACTACGAAGTTTTACAATGCTGTCTGCGCTACGTAGTTTTGTGTATCAATAAATTCACCCACGCCTATTTTCGCGCGATTTTTGTTTTAGATAAACACTAGACATGAAAATATCATGGGCATATACATGTATTTATTTGTGTTACCCTTGTCCCGATTGGACACCTGTTTCATCAAATCTTTATTAGAATTATATGCCGAAATTCATTTGATATTTTAGAAAAATGTTGGATGTCTGTGTTAATGAGTTTTCTTGAGCACTTTTCTCGTCAGTATTAATCAGAATTTGCATTTGAAAATGGAATACACGGGATTAGCGAGTAATGGATAGAGACGGGAAAATTCACATGTATGTGGAAATCGATAATGACAGTCATAAACGCATGTATCGGGGAAACGATAGACTCGGGATTATACGCATCTATCAGGGAAAGGGTTAAGAAACAGTTAATAAAGATAATTTGGACAGATGATGCAAAACCTTATTGTCAATGTATTATGTAGTGAATTGTTTCGCAACGTAGTAACGCTCCATGTAATAAATTTTATGATGCGAAACTCGGAGTCCATTTCTATCCGAGGTACATGTACATAGTAAATTATAATTAATACGATTGTCTGCCGAATGACTCGACATCATCAACAAATTACTCGGCATCATGCCGAGGCGCGTCGCGGAGACGAGATGCGGAGTGCCTCGGCGGACAGACGCGGCTACTCGGCGACCAGATAGTCGATTTCGAGTCGACTCCGCGAACACAAGATGGCGTCTGACTCCGCGGATCGCGGAATATGTTTGTTTTGCGTGAGCTGTACTGTACCTCCTTTCAGAAAAGTTTGCGAAAGTGAAAGTGAATTTCTGAGAATAAAAACGCGTCTTTCTTTAAATTTTACCAAGTACTTTTAATTCCGGATCGTTATATAACTTGTCAGGTCATTCATGCATGCATGTAGACCTATATGTATGCATAGGTTGGCAATCGCAAAACAGGTTATTTACCTACTTATTATATTATGTGTTATGACCATTTGTATAACAAAATGCATTATTTAATTTACTGTGAAACCATTTATTTTCGAAAGCACAAAATTTCGTCATTTTTATAAAAATGACGATTTCGTCAGCACTTAAATTCACCGATTTCTTATTTTGATTTTTAAAAAAATGCGTCAGTCAATATCCGATTTGTGTGTAATACATATTCGCGGTCAATCGCAGTTGCGAAAAATCGTGGTACGAATGCAGGAACACACTTGAGAATCACTGCAGGAGGTGGGGCCTGTTTGTCACATGCCAATTAAGTAGTCTTTTGTTATCAAGGGACAGTAATGGACCCTCTTAATGTATGCCATTCACACGTTCATTGTTTTGATTAGCGGACAAGTGGGTTTGAATAACCGTTAACGATTGTTTGTAACAACGAACCAATTGCCATTTAGTCTTATTCTATTATTATAATTGCCAAAAGTAAACTACCGGTATATAAATCAATAATGTAAATAATTTAGAAATAAATAAATTGATACATATAAAATAGTAATAAGTGTGGTTAAACGCAAACAATCAAACAACAAACAGCAATTAAAATATTCTTTATTAATTTGTGATAAATACGCATGTTGATAACACATTGTCATCTTTTCATTTGGTTTATTGTCTTTCATCGGCATTCGCTGCGTGATGGCTAATATGCAACACCCCTGAAAAACACAATGCACCTAATGGGTAATAAAGTTATTAACAATTAGCGCTAATTCATTACCATTCTACATAAACGAAGTCAAGGTATTCGATACAGCTGTACTGCACACGCGTTTTAAAGAAGTGTAACGTGTCAGTTCAGGGTTTTTTTTGGCCCGATTTTATAGCCGAAATTCGGCTATGTTCCCAATCCCAAAAAGTATACTTTGTTCCCAAAATGTGGCAAAAAATTCCCAATTGCCAAAAAAAAAAAAAAAAAAAAAAAATTTTTTTTTTTTTTTTTTTTTTTTTTTTAGAAAGAAGTCTTATGTGTATTTTATCTCAATTTTAATTCAATTACATCTAACAAAGTATTATATTATTTTTTTCTTTTAATTTGAATGATCATAAAGAGTTAAATCAAATTTAGTATTTCCCTAATCAGTGGACTTTTCGTGTGGAAAAAAAGGCTAATGAATTTATTTTCCCAATTTCATGAAAATGCCGATAAAATTCCCAATTCCAAAGCCATGGGCTATCTTCCCAAAGAGTGGAAAAAAAAACCTGCAGTTAAGTACCTTGTGTAATCTACATCCCTTTGTGTCAAAACCGGATTAATCTTGATTACGAAACAGCAGTGAATGTGTGCATGGATTATGTTGGAATTTAATGCCTCATGTCTACAGTAAAGTTTTAAAATATTGTTCAACTTAGTGTTTGTTTTTGTTCAAACATAGAGCACGATTGTTCGTTAGGATCTTAAATTCGCCGATCGGTCGACTGACGAAATTTATGAAAATTAATGCCTGACGATTAATAATGGTTTCACAGTAAGTATTTTCAAATGCGTGTAATTAAATGTGTTATCCGAAATCATTTTCAGATTTCATTATTCACGGAAAATTAAGAAAATTCTAGCAACAGAGACACATTTCTCGTGTTTTTCATGTACAGATGAAAATCACGCCAAAATTAGACTTCATGTATAACATCATGTCATTCTTCCTCGGTGAAAGCGAGGATTTTAATATTTAGATGCTGAATAACAACTTCATAGCGCAGCGGTCGCAAGTATCTTATTTTGATAGAAAATCGAAGAGCATTTTTTAATATGTGGAAACCTTTTCTCTAACTAAAAAATCTAGTTAATTACGCTCTACAGTGCTACATTCGTTTAGATACGATCAGTAATAATCTGTGAAATGTACAGCTATTTGATACAGTTTCACGTGGGTTTGGCATGTATTTGGCTGCCTGAGCGCTGATTGGTTGACGTGCTTACCAAGAAGAATTTGATTGACAGCTGGAAAAATCAATATTGGCCACTCGCTGAGAAATTCATTAAAAACAGTAGCTTTTAGGCGGAATTAATGGACTGATTGAATGACCTGGCGTCGCTCTACTATACTACGGTTATTCCTCATCAATTATTGTCGGTTTGCGTGATCAAAACTTCCGATTGCAATTTTGAAAGATTCAGGAATAACAACCGATTTTCTGGCGATTTTAACAGATGAATTCGATCGGCAATCGGTTAATAATGACAACCCTTCAGTGCAGGAATGGTACCGATACTGCAGGTTAAATTTGGAAAATTTGCAGTGTTCTCATCCAAGTTGGGAAATTTATTAATTGTGCTGAAAACTTTTTATCAAACATGTACATACAATAAGTTGCATAATAACATCAAAGTGGTGAATGATTTCCTGCGAAATCCTGTTTCTATAAACACTAAACAACGAGTTTATTAAACCAAACACTCTTTTAAATGAAGTCATGCTTGAAAGTATCAACTGTCTAAAGTGGGACTCTGAGCCTCATGTTCAGTATGATAACCTGCCTCTGAATTAACCCTTTCCCACTCGGAAGCAAAGTGAAAATGGCAATGTGCAAACAGCATAAAGCCAGAACAGCCTGCGAGTAACTCGCAGTCTGTTCAGGTTTTATGCTGTTTGCTACTCATCAGTATCTAAGGGTTGGAAATGAAGCCTTTAAAATTTGAATCTAGTAAGTAGTGCTGCAACAATACGCCAAAAAGCGTATTGCGATATATTGTCAGTTCAAAAACCCGTATTGCAATATATCGCAATATATTGCTTACTTGTACCAGAATTATAACTCGCCAATTACCCGATAATCCCGTATATTCCAGTTTTAAAGCAAATTCTGGTAAATGTTTAGTATAAAAATGCTCAAGAATAACACAAAAGTTGCAAAACACAAACATTCACCAATTTTCTTAAATATCAAATATATTTTGGCATTTGTTACTATTTAAAGATGTGATGAAATAACTTCCAATCGGGCGTTTTTTTTTCCACTGAACACGCGTAAATCGCCTGACGTGATGTTCCCGTTTTATACAACACAAATACACCCACACTTTGCACGCGACGTTCTACATGTCTGTATAATTTTCGCGCGCTTTTTATTGAGAAAAAGAATAAAGCACTTTTTTTATTGTCGCGTTAGCATTACATTTCGGAAGCGTGTTTCGGAAATTCGGATTACAAATTTAATAATGCTCATTTCAGACTCAACAAAACATTTAGTTGTGCGTAATTAATTCAACGATAATTCGTTTAAAAGCATAGAATGAATGCTCCCATGTAACAACGCTACTCTGTATAATAGACTTTTTAGAATGACATTTTTACGTAACAATTTATTTTTACAAAATACCGCTTGGTTTTGTTTACCTTGATATCATTATTTTGGATGGCTTTTCTGAACGAAATGTAGATGCATATTTGTAAAATTTTCGTACCGGTATGACGAAAATCGTATCGCAATACAATATGCGGATTGCGTATTGGGATATAAACCGATATACCGGTATATTGTTGCAGCACTACTAGTAAGAAAGGTCTTTGAATAAATTTAACTTTCTGAGAGACTACAAATGCATCAAAATACGTCTCTATGTGGGAAAGGGTTAACCAGGTTTGCGTAAGTTGACTCGACCGTCAATTAAAATGTGCTATTTATAACTGACATTTGAAAACTATGCACTGGACTCGGTATTTAATACATAATCCCCATTTTTAGCTCACTGTCACAAAGTGACATGGTGAACTTATGTGATCGTGTGATGTCCAGCGTCCATATGTGTGTGCGTGCGTCCGTCAACAATTAGTTTGTGTAGACAGTAGAGGTCACAGTTTTCATCCAATCTTTATGAAATTTGGTCAGAATGTTCATTTTGATGAAATCTGGGTTGGGATTGTATTTGGATCATCTGGGGTCAAAAACTAGGTCACTAGGTCAATTAATAGGTCAAATAATAGAAAAACCTTGTGTAGACAATACAGGTCGCAGTTTGCATCCAATCTTTGTGAAATTTGGTCAGAATGTTTATCTTGATGAAATCTAGGTTGGGATTGTATTTGGGTCATCTGTGGTCAAAAACTAGGTCACTAGGTCAAATATTAGAAAAACCTTTGTGTTGACAGTAGAGGTCGCAGTTTTCATCCAATCTTTATGATATTTGGTTAGAATGTTTATCTTGATGAAATCTGGGTTGGGATTGTATATGGGTCATCTTCGGTCAAAAACTAGGTCACTAGGTCAAAAACGAGGTCAAACAATAGAAAAACCTTGTGTAGACAGTAGAGGTCACGGTTTTTATCCACTCTCTATGAAATTTGGTTAGAATGTTTATCTTGATAAAGCTGGGTTGGGATTGTATTGGTGTCATCTGGGGTCAAAAACTAGGTAACTTGGTCAAAAACTAAGTCAAATAAAAGACTAACCTTGTGTAGACAATAAAGGTCGCAGTTTTCATCCAATCTTTATGAAATTTGGTCAGAATGTTTATCTTGATGAAATCTGGTTTGTGATTATATTTGCGTCATCTGAGGTAAAAAACTAGGTCACTAGGTCAAATAATAGAAAAACCGTCAACAATTTGTTTGTGTAGACAGTAGTGGTCACAGTTTTCATCCAATCTTTATGAAATTTGGTCAGAATGTTTATCTTGATGAAATCTGGGTTGGGATTGTTTTTGGGTCATCTGGGGTCAAAAACTAGGTCAAGTAAGAGAAAAACCTTGTATAGACAATAGAGGTCACAGTTTTCATCCAATCTTTATGAAATTTGGTCAGAATGTTTATCTTGATGAAATCTGGGTCGGGAGTGTATTTGGGTTATCTGGGGTCAAAAACTAGCTCACTAGGTCAAATCATAGAAAAACCTTGTGCAGACAATAGAGGTCACAGTTTTCATCCAATCTTTATAAAATTTAATCAGAATGTTTATCTTGATGAAATCTGGGTTGGGATTGTATTTTGGTCACCTGGGGTCAAAAACTAGGTCACTAGGTCAAATAATAGAAAAACCTTGTGTAGACAATAGAGGTCACAGTTTTCATCTAATCTTTATGAAATTTGGTCGGAATGTTTATCTTGTTGATGAAATCTGGGTTGGGATTGTATTTGGTGTCAGGTGAGCGATTCAGGGCCATCATGGCCCTCTTGTTAAAAGTAAGAATTGTATATATGTACAATTGATAATCAGTACCGGTAATTATACCCCACAAACGGGGTATATAGGAGTGAGCTTTTCGGTCTATCTGGTCTGTTTGTCGGTCGGTATTAAGTGTCTGCTCTCTAATTCAAGTTTTTTCATCTGATCTTCTCCAAACTTGGTCAGATGTTGTATCTAGATGATGTCTAGGTCAAGTTTGAATATCGATCATGCCGGGTCAAAAACTAGGTAAAGGGGTCACTTAGTGCGTTTTTTAACATCAGTATGGTGTCCTTTCTCTAATTCAAAAGTTTTCATCAGATCTTCACCAAACTTGGTCAGAAGTTTTATCTAGATGATCTTAAGGCCAAGTACGAACATGGGCCACGCCAGATCAAAAACTAGGTCACGGGGTCACTTAGTACGTTTTACACATTCAGCATGGTGTCGGCTCTCTTATATAAGTAGTTTACATCTGAGCCTCACCACACTTGGTGAGAAGTTGTATCTAAATGATATGTAGGTCAAATTCGAACATGGGCCATGCCGGGTCAAAAACAAGGTCACGGGGTCACTTAGTGCGTTTTAAACATTGTGCATGGTGTCTGGTGTTTTTTGTGAAGACAACATGCAAAATATTCTTTATCAATGCGTCATGTGGGGGTATTCGTCACGTCTGTGACAAAACTCTAGTTTGTTTGGCTGTTTACATTTTACACCAAAATTGGTTACATACTACTGAACAAGTAGTATAAGAGTATGGCTTCATGGCACTGAAGATGCAAAAATTGTGAATCAGTTATGTGTGAATAACCCAACCTAATTTTACAACCACCCAATGTTCGCTTGGTAACAATTTACCCATGGGTAACAATATTGCAGTGGTTACAGAGAGCAACGAGCAGCCAGCCCCCAGCGCCGAGGTCGCCTCACTGACCTGCCGATGCCCCCCATGATGGACGAGATAGACAACGAGGACAACAAGTCCACCCCTGACACCAGCATTGAGGCGGCAGATAAGAAGGAGGCCAAAACTAAACGACCAAGGTCTGCATAACCATTGCCCACTCGGAAGTAAAGTTAAAATGGCTTTTTATGTCCCCCACCACTATAGTGGGGGACATATTGTCTTTGCCCTGTCTGTTGGTCTGTTGGTTGGTTGGTTTGCGCCAACTTTAACATTTGCAATAACTTTTGCAATATTGAAGATAGCAACTTGATATTTGGCATGCATATGTATCTCATGGAGCTGCACATTTTGAGTGGTGAAAGGTCAAGGTCAAGGTGATCCTTCAAGGTCAAAAATACTAAATCAAAGAGGCGCACAAGGGGACATAGTGTTTCTGACAAACACATTTCTTGTTATATAATGAGCAACCAGCATAAAATCTGAACTGCCTGCGAGTAACTCGCAGGCTGTTCAGGTTTAATGCTGCTTGCTGATAGATCATCAGAATCTTTAGGTTGGTAATGAACCCTTTTAAACCAAAATTTATTAAGAAAGTTCTTTGATTAGAGTTGATTGTCCAACAAGTTACAAAAGTTTGAAAATTCAGTGACTTGCTGACTATTGTATATGTAATGCATAATACACATTGATTGCTTCTAAGCAACATGTGTGTTTTCCGTGTTAGCTCTGTGCCTGAATGGAAATTTAGAATTAAACAAATTTCCTTTTTATCTGCTTTCATTATTTAAGCAATAAATTTAGGATTTAAAAAAAGAAGATTTCTAACATACAAAATGTAGCATATATTTACTTTCTCTCATTTTATAAGTATCTTATCAAATTAAGAATGAATAATAATTTCACATGTTCTATTTTCATTTTAAAGAATTAAATTAAGTATATTTAACTTTATTCCTCATGTTTGTTGTATTACATCATCATGTATTGCAAGGTAGTTTAGAAGTTAAAAGTTGGAACTTAATATTTAAACAATTATGTTCCCCTTGTTTGGTGTATTATTGATTTATTGCCATGGTAGTTAAGCATTGACACTGTTAATCTTGCACATGTTCTTACTTGTCAATCCATCTGTTTGTCACAGGATTTGCCAGAACCGTTCTAATCGTGAGCGGTTGAAGGGGGAGTGGGGGGAGAGGTGCGTGGACCTGTTCAACATCATAGAGATTATTGGAGAGGGCACATTTGGACAGGTGTACAAGGCCAAGGACAGTCGCACTGGTAGGGAGCTCATTGGAGCCTTGCTATGGAAAATGAGGCTTATTGAAAGTGCGTTATTTGTCATCCCTTATTAGCCTGTGCAGTATGCAGATGCTCATGATTGCATGAGGACACTTTCCAATAGATTTGAGTTTTTCTTTTTCTTCCTTAAACAAACATACAATTAATGCGAAAAATGTTATCACTGATTAGCTAGTGAGCGTTGCTCAAGCTAATCTGTGACGACACTTAACGCACATGCATTAAACCCCATTTTCCCATAATGAGGTTCATTAATCCTTTTAAAACAGCCCACTGAATGAAAAGCAATTTAGCCTACAAGCATTTTGAATTATCAAAAGCTCAGTCAAATCTTATTATTAAGTACAAGTTCATTTGATTCTAATTTTTGAATTGCTATTTGTTAGCTTACGCTGTGCTCATGGTGAGCTTTTGTGATTGCCTTTTTCCGCTGTGCGTCCTGAACATTTACCTTGTTAACACTCTTGAAGCCGCATTTATTGTCCAATCTCATGAGACATGGTTGGAACACGTGTCTATATGATATCTTGGACGAGTTTGAAAATGGTTCCAGTTTGTTAAAAAACTACTGCCAGTTTTCCTTATCAGTGTCCTGTATTAGGGTCCATTTCCACTAGAAAAAAGTAGATATTTGTCTCAAATGGGACCTAAATATTGTATTTGAAGGTTTCCCCCCCGAAAAAATTTTTTTTTAGATCTCAACATTTTGTTGATCTCCCATCCAACTTGAAAAGTTCAACCTTAGTAAATTAAGACTGAAAATACTTTTATTCTAAATTTTGAAGCATTTTTTAGCAACATCAAGGTATTTCCCTATGTAAGTCAAAACACAGCGAATTTTCTCAATCCCAAGGCACCCGGCCCCATTCCCAAAATGTTTTGTTTTTTTAAACACTGCTTACATGTATAAATCTTTTGTAAAACCTTATTAACAATCTAAAAGTCAAATTTAATGTCCAATCTTAATGAAACTTTGTCAAAAAATTTGTTTTAATGATATCGTGTATGAGTTCGAAGATGGTTCTGGTTTGTTGAAAATCATGGCCGCTAGGGGGTTGAACACTTTTCCAGCTATCGCTGTAGTTAAAATATTGTTAACATTTAGCTGTAGTTAAAATATTGTTAACACTCTAGTCTAAAATATAATTTTGTTGCAATCAGTAATAAATATCACACAACATAAAAACACGCGCACAAAACAACTTATGATGCATATACAGTCTACTCTCGTTATCTCAACATTGGATATCTCGATTTTTTCAATGAGCACTTTTCCAGCTATTACTGTAGTAAAATATTGTTAACACTAGTCTAAAATAAAATTTTGATGCAATCAGTAATAAATATCACACAACATGAAAACACACGCACAAAACAACTTATGATGCACAGGGGTTGAAGAATTTTTCCAGAGCCACTCACCCTGCTGGGCGAGTAGGCCTGACAATCCACTCGCCCTTCACTTTAATCTACTCGCCCTGCATTAAAAAAATAGATATCTATATTTATAGTTATGATCAACCAGAACCTTTTAAACCTACTTAACATAGTGACACTAAATGCAAACAAATTAACTACATTATCTGATGGATTACATTTGCTTTCCTTACGTTTTCTGCACCTCTTTCCTTTTCTCAATTCTTTCCGCTTCTTGTTTTGACGACCTTTCTAATTCTTTCTGTTCCCTGTCGCCACCACCTTGCAGATATTTTAAAATAGAACCCTTTTCCATTTTAATATTCCAGACGAACTTTTACTGAAAGACACGCTTGATTGACAAACGGTTACAATATGGTTAATTTTGCCTAAGGCTCCTGATCACGAAATTCGGAATTATTCTGTTTATCAATAATTATTTTTTCTGTTTATTTTTCATTAAATTTAAGTGGTATTATAATTAATCAGTGATGTATTATTGTTTTATTCATATTTACATCAAAATTCACGGAATGACCAATATATTTAACAGTTTTATTCACTTTTAATCGATTAGCTAAGAGCACTTACAACGACGAAAAGAGCGCAGCCGATTTCAAGAATTATTTTAACTGTGCCCGTGACGTCATTTTTCATTGTCAAAACGAAAGTGTAGTTTCTTTGTGTACTAAACGTATTTTTTGTTAGTTCGAAAAATTGTTCGCAATTTGTATCGATGTGGAAGGAGTTCTGGAACTGAATTTATATTTCTCAACTTTAAAAACAGCACTCGCCCGGTCGGTCGAGTATTTAACAAATTTTACTCGCCCGACCGTAAACTTCACTCGCATATGCGAGTGGTCGAGTGGATTCTTCAACCCCTGATGCATATACAGTCTACTCTCGTTATATCAATTTTCTCAATGTGAAAAAGTGAGCTCAATGTCCCAACTTTTGTCCTTCTTTATTTATTCTTAATGTCGAAAAATTCGATATTTTGATATAAAAAATTGTCTCTAGTCCCGATTTTACATGTATTTACTGTGGTTTATCTTGAAGTGCAATAACTGCCCCAGTGTCGGCAAATGTGAGAAAATTTTTTTTTGATACTTCACCGTCCCTCTTGGCCCGGCTGCTCCCAATACTGTGCGGTAGATAATTGATCCCTTAATTGCATCAATGACCACAAGTGTTAAATGTCGTTAAATGTCTTTAGCCATTAACACTTGAGTAAGACCTGTCACTTTATAACCTGTGGGTTTATTTTATCCTGTACTAATAATCGATTGAACTTTGCATTTCAAATTACAAAATGAACATGTACAGTTTAGTATTCTGGAACGTGATTTAGGCATGTTCAGATGAAAAACCCTTGTCTTGATTGGACGTCAATTGCATCATAACTTTAAATACCAACGTTACCGGATGTTTACTCGACAGTTTAGAAAATGATATTAACCGCATATGTTCATGCAATTCAGTAACACTTTAAAAGTCATTTTAAAGGGGCCTTTTCAGGTTTGAGTAAATTGACAAAATTGAAAAAAGTTGTTTCAGATTCGCAAATTTTCTTTTTGGTTATGATATTTGTGAGGAAACAGTAATACTGAACATTTACCATGCTCTCAAATAGCCATTATATGAATCTTTTGACAATTTAAAAACACGAAAATTATAAAGCTTTGCATCGCAAAACGAATTAATAATTTGGAGAGTTCAGTTGTTGTCGTTATATTTTGTGGAACTACGATGATTGCTTATATAAAGTTTAAAATACAAATTTGATAGCATGCGGAAAGATGGCCGAGTGGTCTAAATGGTTTATACTTTTACTCCAGGACTCCAGCGGTCAGTGGTTCGTGCCCTGCTGAGGGTTACCTTTTTTTTTTCCTTTTTTCAAATTTTATTCTTGATTTTTTACTAGAGCTTTTTAAATCCAATGTTAACAATTATCTATATAAAGCATTTAATGACAAACTTCAAAACATGCAAAAATTTGTGAAAAGGCCCCTTTAAGCATTTAAATAGCAAATGTAATAGTGCCTCGTAAAAACGCATATACATCAGATAATAGAAAGGGTAGTAGAGAGTATTATGCCACACGGTGACGGCTTTAGTTAGACCACTTAGCAGGTATGTAGATGATAAAAACAAGGTAAATTTTCGTCTCATTTTTTCTCCTAATCGGATATCTCAAACTCTTGTTATCTCGATATTTTTTCTCTTACCTGCCGACTTCGAGATAATGAGAGTAGACTGTATTTATATATCTGCCAAAACAACAAACCCTTTCTTTTCACTAAACCACATTAACAACCCTTATTAACATTAATACTAGCTACTCTGATAAGCAACAAGGGCCACCATGGCCCTTTTGTTTTATCTCTTGTCAAAGGCCGAGGGATATAGTGTTTTGCCTCGTCAGTCAGTCCATCGGTCTGTCACAAACTTGTTAGGGGTATATCTCAGAAATTATATAAGATTTCAACATGAAACTTATTAGGTGTATAGATATAAATGAGGATAAGTTGTGCAAGAACCATTTCCCTACACTCTAATATAAGAGTTATTGACCTTAGTTTCTTTTAGTTCTGCACCCATAAAAAAAAATACTTCATGAAATTTGCATGTTTCAATGTGATGTCATTAAGCGTATCACGTTTACAGATTTTTCTTAACGTATAAACGAAATGTAATAAGCGAAACGTTACCGTTTGAACGATATCCCAGAATATCCGTTTAAAAATCATCAGTACCATCGCATTTACAAACTGAAAATAGTAATTTTTTCCAGAAGTAATATTCAGTGCATATCCCATTCGCGCAATAACGTCATATAAAAACCATAAAATATTATAAACCAGACCATCCGTATCACCACATGTGTCTTCGTCATTCTATAAAAACAATTAAAATAACGTCGAAAATAATTTAAAATAGATATAAAAAAAACTGTATCCAAAAACAACACTCCGAAAAAATGTATGTATTTTGCACATGAAATACAATGTGCATATTGTTTGACCGCAGAAAATGAAAAACCAGTAAACTAGCAAAAACGTAATCAATATATAATTTGGTTAAAATTTTACTTTTCAACATGCTACCGCAGTGTTTTACTTTGCATATCAATCACTTAAAATATTGCTGAATATGCACTGTTTCGTTGCCAAGTTGTAAGATTTTCGGAAAGTAGCAAAGATTTTCCGTTAGTTTCTGTTTATGTCTGTGCTAAACAATCAGAAATAAATTACTGCCGAATTCAGTAGCCTGGATTTTCCTCAAGAACCCGGATTTCGCAGTTCGTCATCCATATACTTCATACGGCTAATCGGCTACGTTATTTGCACCCCAATATTTATTATATTGATACTGACTGTCGTTTAAACTTTAACTGTTTTGGTAAATGTTTTTGAGCAAAACAAGAAACTCGAACGTTTAAACGTGATAGCCTTAGATGTCATAACAATGCTGACACTAGTTGTAAAGAAATTTGGAATAGGCTGAGTAGATATAAGGAAAAAAAGACTTTCTATTATTAGTATGGCCCTATAATGGCTAACAAAAGCTTCACTATCTTCCTCCAAAAAAACCCACATGGTCTGTTCCTGTTGCTAGGCGAGTCTATTCCTGTTACTAGGTGACCTGTTCCAGTTGCTCTATGATCTGTTCCTGTTGCTAAGTGACCTGTTCCTGTAGATATGTGATCTGTTCCTGTTGCTAGGTAGGTCTGTTCTTGTTGCTATGTGTTTGTTCCTGTTGCTAGGTGACCTGGTGGCCTTGAAGAAGGTGCGTCTAGAGAATGAGAAGGAGGGCTTCCCGATCACAGCTGTGCGTGAGATCAAGATCCTGCGACAACTCAACCACCCCTCCATCATCAACCTCATGGAGATAGTCACAGACAAGCAGGACGCAGTTGACTTCAGGAACGACAGAGGTGAGGAAGGAATCAAACTGTTTTTCCGTTCAATATTTTTAGCTCACCTGATTGCTTAGGTGAGCTTTTGTGACCGGTCTTTGTCCGTCTTCGGTCTGTCTGTCGTCCGTCCGTCCACATTTGTTCGTAAACACTCTAGAGGCCACATTTATTGTCAGATCTTCATGAAACTTGGTCAGAAGATTTTTCCTTATGATACATCGATTGACTTCGAAACTGGGTCATTCTGGGTCAAAAACTAAGTCACTAGGTCAAACAAAAAGAAAAACCTTGTAAACATTGTAGAAGTCACATTTCTTGCCCAATCTTCATATAACTTTGTCAAAATGTTTGTCTGAATAATCTGTTGGTTGAGTTCAAAAGTGGTTCCTGTCCGTTGAAAAACATGGCCGCCAGTGGGAGGGGCAGTTTTCCTTATTTTGCTACAGAGAAACCTTTTGAACACTCTAAAGTCCATTTCTTGTCCGATCTTCATGAAACTTGGTCAGAAGATTTGTTCCAATGATACCTCGATCAAGTTTGAAACTGGGTAATGCTGGGTCAAAAACTATGTCACTAGGTCAAAAAAAGAAAAATATTGTAAACACTGTAGAAGTCACATTTCATGCCCAATCTTCATGTAACTTTGTCAAAATGTTTTTGTTGATGATATGTCGGTTGAGTTCAAAAGTGGTTCCGGTCCATTAAAAAACATGGCCGCCAGTGGGCGGGGCAGTTTTCCTTATTTGGCTATAGAGAAACCTTGTAAACACTCTGGAGGCCACATTTCTAGGTCCAAATCTTACGAAAACCTTGTAAACACATGTAGAATTAACATTACTTGCAAATGTTTGCATTGCAAAAAACCCATGCAAATGGACAGTACTCAATCAGAATTAATCATATGCTCACACTGCAAAAGTAAACAGCAGAGAACCAATCTGATATGCTCTAGAGTACTGAATTTTCAACAACCGGTAAGCAATGAACAAGGCCTTGTAAAAAAAAGGTGAGCGAACTAGGGCCATATTGGTCCTCTTGTTATTAAATATGGAAATACGCATTGAAAGGGACTGTGCCAAGATATGCCAGTTCTGTCTTAAAGGTTCATAATAGCAACATTTGGGAATTCTGGGATCATTTCCAATCAATAGCAAGTATCTTCGTTCCACCTCAGATATCTAGAAACAGATCAATATGATACTACCATGCATTGGTATATCTAATACCAGTAATATTAGCATCTATGACAGTAAGACTATCAGATACGTATTGACATTTTCAAAGTTGCAGACATTTCTATAAATGTTTAAGTATTAAGAGAACATTCCTTATTGTTTTCTGATCTTGATAGAAATGGCTTGCACAGACATCTATAATGAAGAGTCAGTTTGTGCTGCCTTGTCAGGCTCTGGGAAAGTTTAAATTGTTTATAATTTATTTGTCAATGTTGACTTATGCTTAAATAGTTATTAAGAATTCAAAATAAATTTACATAACTAGTATTTGAAAATTCATGTAGCTGACACAGGCTAAGTTTTGCTATAGTCATTTGTGGAAATACACTTTGAAAGGGACTGTATCAAGATATGCCAGTTCTGTCATGTTGGTTTCCAATAGCAACCATGAGGAATTCTGGGAGCATGCCTTGTCAATGACATGATTCTTCGTTCCCCCTCATACATTTGCAAACAAATAGTTATGTTCAACAGCGTTCTGATGGCGAGATTATGATTTTGTTTCATGGTGTTGTTTTTTATGCCCCGGATCGAATGATCGGGGGTATATTGTTTTTGGACTGTCTGTCTGTCATTGCGTGTGTCCGTCCCAAATCTTTAACCTTGGTTCAACTTTTGGAGTATTGAAGATAACAACTTGATATTTGGCATGCATGTGTATCTCATGGAGCTGCATATTTTGAGTGGTGAAAGGTCAAGGTCATCCTTCAAGGTCAAATAAATGGCTTCAAAGCTGCGCAGTAGGGGGGCTTTGTGTTTCACAAACACAGCTCCTATTTTACAAATGTTGCAAAAATGTCTCACTTATGTTCTAAAAAGGTGGTAAAAAATGAGGATCAATTAAACAGTTCTGTACGTGTAAAGAATATTACTTAGATGTATGATTTGTATCTGCTTTATTAATGGTTAAATCAGATGGGTTATTGATGTTGAAATCTTAGTAAATTGTTAGCATTTGAGTCTTTTTCCTGTATCGAAAAGAGTTGGTTTTTTTTCATTGATGGTGATGACTGCTTCATGAAATGTTAGAAACTGAAATTATCAGTTACTTTATTTTTCTTATAGCAAAAAAACAACAACCTTAGTTGTTAATAAATAAATTAGTTATATAGTAAAGTAGTAGTAAATTGAGTGAAATAGGTGATGATATAGGTGAAGGGACCCCGTTGGAAATAAGCTTATTCATGTTTACATGTCTAGGTTTTACGGGTTATCCTGTGTATACAGTACACTCCACGCGTTTTCCCCAAAAAACGCGCTCCCTCCGCGGGTTTTTTTCTGCTAGCGAGTGTTCACGCGGCGTTGGAAGAGAGAGGTGAACTCGATAAAACGCTCGGCGTTACGCCGCGTTCGCTTATTTCCCGCGGCGTGTATTACTTTAGGCTAGTCGGTAAATGCAGACACTTTCCGTTCTTATCAGTGATCGCCGCGTTAGCAGTGTGCTACTGGGCATGCCAAAAAATAAAAACATTGTTATAATAAATTGTTTAAATACTGTAGTACATGTATAAAAAAGATAATTGTATAGAAAATTAATACGTATAAAAATTATGTTTTTTAATTCACAAGTACGTCTACAATATGAATAAGTCTAATATAATACATTTGACAAATTAATATTTAAATCATAACACATATGACACAAGAATAAATGTTCCGTAAAATTTCCAAATGAGAATAATAATTAGTAATCCGAAACACACTACGATTTTTAATTGTTAACACGACGTTTACAAATGCTTCCAATATACAGTCATCATGTATATTTCCCGACAAAAGCGTGCGAAAATTATGCTGCAATGTACAAGGTCAAGGTACAATGTATACTCCTGCAAAGCGTGCGTGTATTGATTTTTTTTATACAAACTTTGTAGCGCAGAGAACATTGAATTTTGTTGATTTCGGTTAAAAGTTTCTTTGGTATTTATTAACAAAATTATATCGCGAATAAGTTGATATTTCCTCTAAAATAATTTCAAATCGAACACGCCGAATCTTTATTGTTATGGTATTTTAGTAATTATTTTAACACTAATTGTACTGTAAACTGATTAAAGAAGACATCTGGGCGGAACTGGATTTTAAGTGTTTGACGTGATGAAAACATGCAAAGTTTGTCTACTGACCTATTGTGTAGACTGCTGTCTGCGGTGTTTTGACAAAAGGGATTAACATGTGTGAAAAGGGCAACTTCCCTACAAAGTTCATGTAGTTCGATACCATAATTCAATAAAACGTATGAAAAAACATTATTACCGTTCTTGTCGTTACATTCTGCATCAAGACTAACTGTCCAGCGCCGTTTGAAACCTTTGTTTACATACATTTCAACTAACTGACATTTTAAACATACGAGTGATTTCATTGGTCCAATGCGGAGGTGTGTCTTTACAACTGGAGATTTCATTCATAAAGAATACATGATCACTGTCAACTGGGTCATGCGTGTTGTGTATCGTGTTATTTCTTAAAAGTTGACCCAGCATTTGTAAAAATATTGCAAGACATATACATTTCCAGAAAGGAAATTCATTTCTGCGTTGAATAAGACCGAGATCGTGAAAATCGCTGCACAATTGATGAAGATATGGCTGTTCAAAGCGATGAACCCCGTTATGGGGTGATTTTGAGTTGCATACCTTGTTATATATATATTTGATAGTGAAATATTTTTTTTCAGAAAAGTTAATTTTTCGTTATAATATGATTATTTATCATTCAAAATGATGTTTTCACTAATTAATATCATAGTAACTTTTGAAATATTGAACATAGCAACTTGATATTTGGCATGCATGTGTATCTAATGGAACTGCACATTTTGAGTGGTGAAAGGTCAAGGTCATCCTTCAAGGTCAAAGGTAAAAAAAAAAAGCAGCGGCACATTAGGGGGCATTGTGTTTCTGACAAACACATCTCTTGTTTTTTTTTTAAAGGGAGCGTTTATACGATAAGGAGCATGGATTGCATAGCACTATATTTTAGGCAATTTTTAAGATTATTCTCTTGTGAATATGGGGCTGTTGTCATCATGATGGTCTGGAAGTTGTCTTTACTCGTCTTCTGTTGATGTCTAATGCATCGAAACCTTGGCATTCTTTGTCATGGGTGTCGTTGTCGCTGTGAACGTTTCATGCAAAACTTTTGAACGCTCAATATTAACATACACTGAGGTGCGATTGCATATTTTAACATTCTCAAGTGTCAATTAGGGTCTCAAATTTTATTAGCGTCTCAAATTACTCAACAAGGTTTAGCACATATTTCTCAATGAAAGCTTTAATTACGAAGTGCATAAAGGTCCCATTCACACCAAGCTTAAATCGCAAAACACAGCTCCTTCACAACAAACTTTATCTGCTTTCATTGCTTGATAACAACAGCCCCTAAAACTGTGGTCAATTAAGAAGTATGAAAACTCCAACAAAACAATTTTTCATATTTTAATTTTTGTCCAAACGATCACTTCCCCGTTCATACCTACCCTTAACTGGTATTTGTTGTTTCAACAACGGCTCCTTCAGTCTATAACATTATAGGGTGTAGTTTTCTGCAATAAAAAAAATGGTGGCTGTTATTAAAATTTGCGACTACGAAATAAATTTTTCAAAATTCAGCAACCAGGAAAGGGTTGTATCAATGTCAAAATTTGGAGGTAAAATACCTGAGCGCTATACGTGGTAAAATACGGTATGAGGTTGAAGTCATCTGTCAGTCCGTTCGCATAAATGTTGTAAGTTTGTGTACAGCGACCACTTAAACCGTATTACAGTTGAACATGTCTGATGAAAACTTTTAAATGTCTGACCATGTGACATACAGAGCATAACTCTTTCTGTCTGACTGCAAAATGTTTGGAAAAAGTGCACTCATTATAAATAGAATTACAGAACACATTTTATAGTATCGTCGCATAGAGACATACAATGAACTATAATCAGTCTCGCCACATGCAGGTGCCTTCTACCTGGTGTTTGAGTACATGGACCACGACCTGATGGGTATCCTGGAGTCAGGCCTGGTCACGTTTGAGGAGATCCACATCGCCTCCTTCATGAAGCAGCTGTTGGAGGGCCTGCAGTACTGCCACAGGAAGAACTTCCTGCATCGAGACATCAAGTGCTCCAATATTCTCCTCAATAACAAGTGAGTATACAACATGTACACATTTGAAATTAATTATAATGCATGATCATTATATTTGGATGGTATGCCATGTCAGTCGCTTCATAGTGTTGTATTTTTGTTCAAACATAAACATTAATTTCCCAATTAAAAAAAAAAAAGATGTGATATTTCCTTATCCAAAGGGACCTGGCCCCATTCCCAAAATGGTGGAAAAAACACAATTTGTGCGTAGGTCTTATATTTATTTGGTATGAGTGATAGAAGATGTTCATGTGTCCACATTTCATTTTAGCGCATTGGCAAAACTTTTGATTTTTTCAAGACTACAAATTGTATGCAACATCTATGATGCTTGCTTCAAGTTCATTGTCTCATATGTGAAGAAAGGCTTCACTTATAACCACAGTTACAATGGTTGGGTACATACATTCTGTATTAGCTGTTCAAATTACATGTATGTGTGGTAAACTTTTTTGTATCCAGTTAAATATAGTAGGGGCAGCCATGTCCTTTTGACACATTTCTAGTTTTTATCCAACTTAACTGTGCAGTCTGCACAGACTAATCAGGGACAACACTTTCTGCTGTTATGAAATCTGTTGTTTAACTGAAACCACACTTAATGTTCATGCATTTATCCCAGATATTACAGAATGAGGCTCATTCCTCCATGTTTTCAGGGGTCAGATCAAACTGGGTGACTGGGGTCTGGGTCGTCTATACGACGCTGAAGATAGAGAGCGCCTCTACACCAACAAGGTGATCACACTGTGGTATCGGCCTCCTGAATTACTGCTTGGGGAGGAGAGATATGGACCTTCCATAGATATCTGGAGTATAGGGTAGGTATTGGTGTTACATGCTGAACCCTTTACCGCTCAGATTTGTATTTTGACCCATTTGTAGTCCATGAGAAAATGGAATTAAAGACTACATGGAATAAATTCACATTTTGAAGGTTTCATATCAGATTCTAAGATACTGATGAGCAGCACTCAACATTAATCCTGAACAACCTGCGCGTTACACTATGCTGGTCATGTTTTATGCTAGTTTCTTGTAGCCAATGTCACTTTGCTTCTTAGATAGAAAGGGCTGTAACTACTTATTGACAGCCTGCTTGGGTCACCATGAGGCATCTTTATCAGTTGCAATCAATTCACAGATGAAGAAGAAAAATTGCAACTAACATTGGACTGATCAGACACAAGGAAATGTTCTGTCACATACGGTAGAATTTAAAAGCTCTAACAAAAAGTGTCTACAATCATTCCGACAGCCAGCCAAACTTGCCAAATCAGCATGAAAAATACCAGACTAATACAATCATGTGCAAATGCTTTTATCAGGGGTGTGATTTCTCCACTCAGCTGATGTAGTCCCTTTCAATCTCAAACTAATTTTACAAATATTTATCAAATTTGCTGGATCTATAAAGAAATGAAGTGTTGATTTGAACCCTGTAAGGAGGGGGTCGGGCATTTTCCTCTCCTGAGGTGGTATCTAAATCACACCCCTGCATATACATCTCTGCTACGTCTAACTCCATTTATCTTTGTCCCCTGCAGGTATATTTTGGTTGAGCTGTTCACCAAGAAGCTGTTATCAGTTTATCTCAGGGATCAAGCTAGACTCCAATTTTAGGGAGAAGTCACTTCTCCCTAAGCTCTGGAGAGGGGGAAGTGAGGCAGTTTTAGGGAGAAGTGGATCTTTTGCAATCACCAATGGACCATTTTGAACCATGACCCAGGGGTTTCACTGGCCCAAAAAAAGTTGTCGCCACTTTATCGCAGCATGAAAATTGTCGGTTATTCCAACCTTATTAATAAGAACAATCATTTAGGACAATCATTTAAAGAAACCTTACTACAGTTATGTCATTAACTTTATTATCACTTTAAAAAGTAGGTTAATACATAAAAACAATATGTACCTTCATAAGCCATACCTTCATAAGTCATAATAAGCTTTATTTGTATATAAATAACTTTTTTTCAACTTGATAAACAACACAGATAACCAAAATAATATAATAATGTTAACATCAATGTAACAGTATGCTGCATAAATGTTTAAAAATAATAATTATTTAAACATAGAATCACACCAATCTACATCATTTAAAAGGGAAAAAGAAATATAAAACATCAGAAAATAAAGCATCTCACTTCGAATTGTTAAACAGTTATATTTGGTCATTTGGACATGATCAGCTTAGACAGCTTCTGTTGTTAAAATGTTTTCTGTTCGTGGTGGATGATTTTTAGGTTCAAATAAATGAATGTTTTTCACGCATTTTTTCCTGACAGAAAGGCCCAGATAATTGCCACCATCCATTCTAGTCGCCTGAAATAACATAAAACATAGTTTTACAAACTATCAACAACAAACCAACACATAAATGTCCTGATCTTTAAATGTCTGAATTTTAATATATCTGAAATATAGTACATTGAGTGAATGTTATACCTTTTTATTTCCAAAATTGTTGGTTTCTTAATCAAACTTTATCCTTCCCAAAACATTATAATAATGAAACTATTAAACAGAAATGCTCACAAATGCCTGTTGAAACAAAATTTCTTGTGTTTTTGTGGAAAAATGAAATGCTTTTGACTTTTGCCAGGCCCATGGTATCGATTAAAGAAATAGCGGCCCTAATAATCGTTATAATTTTTATCGTGGTGACAGTTTGTCCCAGTGTTACTTAATTTATTGCTCACTATCATAAAGGAGCCGTTAATCCGATAATAACCCCCATAAAACTTGACAATAGATATAAAAACACGGTTTGTTACACTTACACGCTTCAGTGATTTCACTCTGCTTGGTCAAGGGATTCCTGCCAAATACCCTTATGACGAGCGCTGTGAACGGTTGCTTATCAATTTTCAATAGGTATTTTACTACGCCTGGGGGCGGAGTTTTGGCTATTTGGTCAGTTGATTGACTTTGGCGTGTTTTCGGAAATAAACAGAAGCCACTTAGATAGCGCTGCGGATATGATAATTGCCAGATTTTAGGGGGAAGTAATTATCGCAGGTGCTTTTGATCCAGACGATAAAATGGAAGCCACGGCTATATAATCGCCCACGTCGCCCAGTTGCTTGATCCCTGTATCTATTCCTCCCATTTCTATCTGCCTCCATTATACATGTGTATCCTGGTTGAGCTGTTCACCAAGAAGCCAATATCTGTTTATCTATTTCTCTCATTTCTCACTGCCTCCATTATACAGGTGTATCCTGGTTGAGCTGTTCACCAAGAAGCTGTTATCAGTTTATCTATTCCTCCCATTTCTATCTGCCTCCATTATACAGGTGTATCCTGGTTGAGCTGTTCACCGAGAAGCCGATATCCGTTTATTTATTTCTCTCATTTCTCTCTGCCTCCATTATACAGGTGTATCCTGGGTGAACTGTTCACCAAGAAGCTGATATCCGTTTATTTATTTCTCTCATTTCTCACTGCCTCATTTATACAGGTGTATCCTGGTTGAGCTGTTCACCAAGAAGCTGATATCTGTTTATCTATTTCTCTCATTTCTCACTGCCTCAGTTATACAGGTGTATCCTGGTTGAGCTGTTCACCTAGAAGCTGATATCTGTTTATCTATTTCTCTCATTTCTCACTGCCTCCATTATACAGGTGTATTCTGGGTGAACTGTTCACCAAGAAGCTGATATCCGTTTATTTATTTCTCTCATTTCTCACTGCCTCAGTTATACAGGTGTATCCTGGTTGAGCTGTTCACCAAGAAGCTGATATCTGTTTATCTATTTCTCTCATTTCTCACTGCCTCCATAATACAGGTGTATTCTGGGTGAACTGTTCACCAAGAAGCCAATATCCGTTTATCTATTTCTCTCATTTCTCACTGCCTCAGTTATACAGGTGTATCCTGGTTGAGCTGTTCACCAAGAAGCTGATATCTATTTCTCTCATTTCTCACTGCCTCCATTATACAGGTGTATTCTGGGTGAACTGTTCACCAAGAAGCCAATATCCGTTTATCTATTTCTCTCATTTCTCACTGCCTCCATGGTGTATTGTGGGTGAACTGTTCACCAAGAAGCCTTTATCTGTTTATCTATTTTTCACATTTCTCTCTGCCTCCATTATACAGACGTATCCTGGGTGAACTGTTCACCAAGAAGCCTTTATCTGTTTATCTATTTCTCTCATTTCTCTCTGCCTTTATTATACAGGTGTATCCTGGGTGAGCTGTTCACCAAGAAGCCGATATTCCAGGCCCAGCAGGAGCTGGCCCAGCTAGAGCTGATCAGTAAGACATGTGGCTCTCCATGCCCGGCAGTGTGGCCCGACGTCATCAAGCTGCCTCTGTTCCATACATTCAAGCCCAAGAAACAGTATCGACGGAGACTCAGGGAAGAGTTCTCTTTGTAAGTGGTACAGGTTGGATGAGTGCTGGGTTTAATGAAATTCACTTTGCAAACAATAATATTTGAATTATCAAAATTTGAAAACTGGAGTTTTCCTAAATCAATTGTCTTAGGAAGTGATCATATCTTTGCTGGATTCTGGTTTTAATTTAATTAATGTTTGGTAGAGTATTGCAAAATAATATTTTAAAGCCACACACCTTGAATGAAAGTAAATTTAAGTATAAATAAGAAACATATTTTATCTATGCCAAATAGAATATATCTGGTGGTTACAAAAGTCGAAATTCGTCTTTTTGCGCTTTAAAACTTAAAAATAATCGTGTTTGTTGAAATGGACGTATACGTCTAGAAATCCTACTTTCGGTTCTAAAAGCGGTACCGTTTGAAAAATAATCAATTACTTGCTAACTAAGCTATATATTTAATTTTATCTATGCCAATTAGAATATATCTGGTGGTAACAAGGTATATATCCGTCTTTTTTGCGCTTTAAAACTTAAAAATAATCGCGTTTGTCGAAATAGACGCATACCGTAATTACTCTTATGTTTTGGGACTAGTGCTGCAACAATATATCGGTATATATCACAATATGCAATCCGCATATTGTATTGCGATACGATTTTCATCATACCTGTACGAAAATTCTACAAAAAATCATCCACATTTCGCCCAGAAAAGCCATCCGAAATAATGATATCAAAGTAAACAAAACAAATCGGTGTTTAGAAAAAATAAATGTGTTACGTAAAACTAGAATTCTTAGAAGTCTAGTATACGGAGTAGCGTTGTTATGCCCCCCTTCGAAGAAGAGGGGGTATATTGCTTTGCTCATGTCGGTCGGTCGGTCCGTCGACCAGGTGGTTGTCAGACGATAACTCAAGAACGCTTGGGACTAGGATCATGAAACTTCATAGGTACATTGATCATAACTCGCAGATGACCCTTATTGATTTTGAGGTCACTAGGTCAAAGGTCAAGGTCACGGTGACCAGAAGAAGTAAAATGGTTTTTGAATGATAACTCAAGAACGCATACGCCTAGGATCATGAAACTTCATGGGTAGATTAATCATGACTTGCAGATGACCCCTATTGATTTTGAGGTCACTAGGTCAAAGGTCAAGGTCACGGTGACCTGAAATAGTAAAATGGTTTCCGGATGATAACTCAAGAACGCATACGCCTAGGATCATGAAACTTCATGGGTAGATTGATCATGACTCGCAGATGACCCCTATTGATTTTGAGGTCACTAGGTCAAAGGTCAAGGTCACTGTGACCCGAAATAGTAAAATGGTTTTCGGATGATAACTCAAGAACGCTTTTGCCTAGGATCATGAAACTTCATAGGTAGATTGATCATGACTTGCAGATTACCCCTATTGATTTTGAGGTCACACGGTCAAGGTCACGGTGACCCGAAATAGTAAAATGATTTTCGGATGATAACTCAAGAACGCTTTTGCCTAGGATCATGACACTTCATAGGTACATTGATCGTGACCCGCAGATGACCCCTATTGATTTTCAGGTCACTAGGTCAAAGGTCAAGGTCACAGTGACAAAAATCGTATTCACACAATGGCTGCCACTACAACGGACAGCCCATATGGGGGGCATGCATGTTTTACAAACAGCCCTTGTTACATGGGAGTCTGCAAGATCTGCTTTTGCATGTCATACTGTTATATTTAAGATGAAGCTTATGTAAATACGATAAAAAACACAATTAATTACATAATAAAAATGTAAATTAATGTTATTATAAACAAAAGTAATAATGATCCAAAACAAATTACGTAACAGTATTCTGATAAGTTACACGACCGGCTTTTAAACATCCACAATTCTCTTTCAGGTTATAAATCTTCTTGTCGGCTTTTGTAATAGTTCTCAAAATGGCAGACGAAACGAACGCCGAGTTTGACTTTGTAGACAATTCCAAGGGAAAAAGTGTTGTTTTGGGCATATTTAAGTCTTAAAAGGAAGAGAGAAACGAATGAAATCGAGGAAGGGGTAGGATATTGTATGCGGTGTAAGGATGGTGTCAAATGTTGTGGCGGAACATCCAATTTGTTCTCGCACTTGAGCAGCACCACTAAATTTTGTAAACTGAGCAATAAATATGCTTTACCAGTTTGAATAAAACAGTAATGACTTGGTCATATTGTACTTGTAGCATATTTATAATAAATTAATGTTAATGTCCCAGAGATTTATTGTATACACTATACAGTATACAGCACACAATTGCGCATTATTTTTAATGTTTAATGGGAATATCCAATGGACAAAATGACAATACTAATCTTTCATTTATAACAAAATTCTTTGTGAAGCCAAAATAAGAGTTAATTGTGTTTATAATACATTTTGTAAAAAAGGCTAGAATTGCCAATAGGATATAACTAGAACCTAAACATACAATACAAAGGTTATGTTCATGTAATTAAGTTGGTTTTGGTGATTAGCTGGCGAGTTATAATTCTGGTACAAGTAAGCAATATATTGCAATATATTGCAATACGGGTTTTTGTACTGACAATATATTGCAATACTGTTTTTGGCGTATTGTTGCAGCACTATTTGGGACACTTAAGTTTTCAGACACCCCTTTTTTTAGCATAAATAATTACTTTTCGTGACTCTTGATTTTCGACACACAAGTTTTCGTCCATAATTAATGTCTCTAAGTTTTCAGACAGTTTATTTTACAGCGCTATTTTACCAAATTTCGGTCCTGTTTTCGATATCTAATCGATCATGGGGCTTTACAACCAGATTAACATCATAAAACATGGCAGGCCGTGCCAGAGGGCAACGGACCATTACATTTGCGTTATTGGGTAAATAACCTTGTAAACTGGTATTAAACAATGGTTTCGCCTGATAGCATAAGCGTTATGACAATTAACAGGGGTAGTGCCAATAAACATTTCAATTATCTAACGCAATGGTACTACCCCTTCTCAGTAAAATAACTGTGACAAATACTACTGTATACTTTTGCTTGTAAGACACATTTTTAAGGCTCAAATATACAAGTTACAGTAGGGGTCGCGTCTTATAAGCGAGATACTGGTGAAAATAAACGTTTTTTTTTCTTACTGGGCATAACCTAGTCAAGTTGGACACTTGTCATTTACTTTGAATCATCGCGGCAGCCATTTGCATTTTCTCTAAACTCTGTATTGGCCCTTACCGTGTATCGGAACGCTATGTTCAGTTACCGATTTACTTGTAATAAAATGTAGCGTTATTGATTTTGTTGTCTATTATTTTTAATTTGAATTTTGTTATTTTTGGGGCGCAAGACATTATATTGTCCGTGATTATTCTTGAAAAGCTTGTATCACCTAATTGTCTGCACGCGACGTCGTTAAATGTCATATAAATTGGCCATTATAGTATACGTGTGTAAGCGGTGACACAATGCCAAATTAACATGCCGAAAACAACAGCAAAATCAATTCTCAGTTTGAAACTGTCAATTGTTAAATAAATACGCTGCCGATTACAAGTGCTACTTGAGAAGTTTGTATCACCTGATGGTCTTCGTTCGACGTCGTTAATTGTCAATTAAGACATAATTGGCAATTAGGGTATCCTCTGAAGTAAGTTACCAGTTTGCAACTGTCAATTGTTAAATAAACATGTTTATTCAGACGACCCCCTAATGCCGATGACACCTTATTTATAAGGGTCCAACGACGGCCGTAGCAAAGAGCGACCGCATGCAATTATCCGCATTATTGCGATCTGCGCTTCGGAGTCTATCACTCTTATCACACGATTGGCTAATTTTATGAAAGTAGGCA
The DNA here is from genome assembly GCF_020536995.1 of Dreissena polymorpha. Lineage (NCBI taxonomy): Eukaryota > Metazoa > Mollusca > Bivalvia > Myida > Dreissenidae > Dreissena > Dreissena polymorpha. Next base: position 43,504,258 of record NC_068367.1, read on the forward strand.
TTACCTATTGTTGTGATTGGCTAATTTTGTGAAAGTAGGCATTACCTAAAGTTGATAGACAATGGGCATAAAATTTGCATAATTTAGGTAATAAAACGAAACGCAAAAACACATTTGAATCATGCAACCGAGCGTGAATTCAGAATAACCGAGAAAATGGTTAGAGACTGGAAGTCAAAGGAAAATAAGTTGTTGAACGTTGAGTCTTTATCTGTTAAGAAAATGCGGACTATGTTATCGCCATACGATGCTATTGAAAATAAATTAAAACCCACTAATATATCATGAAATAAACAAATATTATTTACTTCGTTGTTTGATTATTTTATTTTTCAGACTTGCGTGAATTACTAATTGTATGTAGCGCGAGTTTGAAAAATTCTCAATGTGTTACTTATAATTGATGATTTTCTTTCACATTCTGCCGTTTTTTGGCCGATTAAAACGGTAAAATTTGACAGCGTCTTACACGCATGTCAGTCTTAAATCCACCCATTATAAAGTCCGAAGTCGGGTGCGTCTTATAAGCGAGGGCGTCTTACAAGCGAAAGTTTATGGTAAACGCTTTAAAGTGTGATGCACCTTTTTGCAAGTTTTACGAACAATGGAAGGTGTTAGACAACAACTATTGGAAATGAACAAACAAAATTTCATAGTTTGCTTTTTTATTGGGTTATTAACAGGTTCATACTAGCGAGTATCGGTACATCACATGCTCATCTTTGAACTCGTTGGTCGAAGTACAACCTTGAAGTAACTTTCTGTCAAATAAATTAAGCATTTAAAATTATTTAAAATGCAGTGCAAACATATATAACTGTAATTTATACTATACAGCATGGTATTTCACAAGAGTGTGCTATTACCGGTAGTCGTTGATTCAATTGACGCTATTTTCGGACACTTCAATTTTCGACTCTTTAAGTTTTCGGACACCTGTTTTTTGTGAATATTTTTCGTATTTGAGTGTTCGGACACGAAATAAATATTTTTAAGTGTCCGAAAACATAGAGTAATTACGGTATGTATAGAAATCCTACTTTCGGTTTTAAAATAAATAAAAAAAATTACTTTCTAACTAGGCTATAGATTTAATGACAATTTTGCACACTTTCAAATTGCATCTATATGAATTTATTAACATCTTTCATTTCAAGTTGTGTGGCTTTAACAAGCAAAATCGAAAATGGTGCCATTCCCTATCCAATTTTCTGACCATTTTTACCAAATTGAAGGTATAAATTTTCCTTAATCTGTGAAACAAACAAATCCAGAAAGACCAAGGGAACATTGTCATATGGTTTAATTTAAACATCTTTTATCAAAGAATGTGCCCATAATGCAGATTGGTTATTGTTAAAAGCTAAAGGTATGTGAAGTAAAATAAGATTGGGGTACTCTTATTAATTGGTTATGGACTACCAAATTTTGAAAATGACTTGCCCGGATCTATCCCAGGGCGAACGTGCAACCACTAATTTCTATTCCTGCATTAATATGCATGCTTTGTATTAAAAAAACGTCATTGAACTCAACTTGATGACAATGACTGGGGTGCATGTTCTTTGCATGTAGTTCACATGAGCCACACCCTTGAAAAACGAGGCTTAATGCATGTGCGTAAAGTGTCATCCCAGATTATCCTGTGCAGTCTTCCCAGGCTAATCAGAGACAACACTTTCCGCTTTTATGGATTTTTAGCTCACCTGATTGCTCAGGTGAGCTTTTGTTAACGGTCTTCGTCAGCTGATGTCCGTCCATCCGTCCGTTAAAATTTGCTCGTAAACACTCTAGAGGCCACAATTCTTGTCCCATCTTCACAAAACTTGGTCAGAAGCTTTGTCCCAATGAAATCTCGGCTGATTTCGAAACTGGGTTGTGCCGGGTTAAAAACTAGGTCACTAGGTCAAAAAAAGAAAACCTTGTAAACACTCTAGAAGTCATATTTCATGCCCAATCTTCATGTAACTTTATCAAAATGTTTGTCTTAATGATATCTTGGTTGAGTTCAAAAGTGGATCCGATCCGTTGAAAAACATAGTCGCCAGTGGGTGGGGCAGTTTTCCTTATTAGGCTATAGAGAAACCTTGTAAACACTCTAGAAGTCACAATTTTTGCCCAATCATCATAAAAGTTGGTCAAAACATTGGTTAATTGATGTCTCGGACGAGTTCGAAAATGGTCGGGATCGGTGAAAAAACATGGCCGCCAGTGGGCGGGGCATTTTTCTCTATATGTATATAGTGGCAGTTTTCCCTATTTGGCTATAGAGAAACCTTGTAAACACTCTAGAAGTCACAATTTTTGCCCAATCATCATGAAAGTTGGTCAAAACATTGGTTTAATTGATATCTTGGACGAGTTTGAAAATGGTCGGGATCGGTGAAAAAACATGGCCGCCTGTGGGCGGGGCACTTTTCTCTATATGTGTATAGTGAATACATGTGAACACAGCAGAAGTCACATTTTTGGCCCAATTTTCATGAAATTTGCTCAGAACATTTGTTTCCTTGATACGAGAGTTGAGTTAAAAAATTGTTCCGGTCAGTTGAATAACATGGCTTCTGGGAGGGGGGGCAGTTTTCTCATTATGCCCCCCCCCCCCCCTTTCGAAGAAGAGGGGGTGTATATTGTTTTGCTCATGTCGGTCTGTCTGTCCACCAGATGGTTTCCGATGATAACTCAAGAGCGCTTATGCCAAGTATCATGAAACCTCATAGGTACATTGATCATGACTCGCAGATGACTCCTATTGATTTTCAGGCCACTAGGTCAAAGGTCAAGGTCACGATGACCCGAAATAGTCAAATGGTTTCCGGATGATAACTCAAGAAAACTTATGCCTAGGATCATGAAACTTCATAGATACATTGATCATGACTCGCAGATGACCCCTATTGATTTTCATGTCAAAGGTCTAGGTCACGGTGGCCCAAAGCAGTAAAATGGTTTCCGGATGATAACTCAAAAACGCTTATGCCTAGGATCATGAACTTTCATAGATACATTGATCATGACTCGCAGATAACCCCTATTGATTTTCAGGTCACTAGGTCAAAGGTCAAGGTCGCGATGACCCGAAATAGTAAAATGGTTTCCGGATGATAAATCAAGAACGCTTAGGCCTAGGATCATGAAACTTTATAGGTACATTGATCATAACTCCTAGATGACCCCTATTGATTTTCAGGTCACTAGGTCAAAGGTCAAGGTCACGATGACCCGAAATAGTTAAATGGTTTCCGGATGATAGCTTAAGAACGCTTAGGCCTAGGATCATGAAACTTCATAGGTACATTGATCATGACTCGTAGATGATATTGATTATCAGGTCACTAGGTCAAGGTCACGGTGACCCGAAATAGTAAAATGGTTTCCAGATGATAACTCAAGAATGCTTATGCCTAGCTAGGATCATGAAACTTCATAGGTACATTGATCATGACTTGAAGATGACCCGTATTGATTTTCAGGTCACTTGGTCAAAGGTGACCTGAAATAGTAAAATGGTTTATGGATGATAACTCAAGAACACTTATGCCTAGGATCATGAAACTTTATAGGTACAATGATCATGACTCACAGATGACCCCTATTAATTTTCAGGTCACTAGGTCAAAGGTCAAGGTCACGCTGACCTGAAATAGTAAAATGGTTTCTGGATGTTAACTCAAGAACGCTTATGCCTAGGTTCATGAAACTTCATAGGTATATTGATCATAACTCGCAGATGACCCCTATTAATTATCAGGCCACTAGGTCAAAGGTCAAGGTCACAGTGCCAAAAACGTATTCACACAATGGCTGTCAAGGTCACAGTGACTCAACTTAGAAAAATGGTTTCCGGATGATAACTCAAGAATGCTTACGCCTAGGATCATGAAACTTCATAGGTACATTGGTCATGACTCGCAGATGAAATAATGATGAAACTTGACCAGGATGTTTGTCTGGGCAATATCTAGGTCAAGTTTGACATTTAATAAAGATTGAATGAACCGACTTCTCTCAGGTGAGCGAACTAGGGCCATCTTGGCCCTCTTGTTTCTTTTTAAGGATGTATATTCTAAACAAAAATCCAGTCTTAGCGGAAATTGACTCTCAAGAGTGCGGCTCAATTAATTGTGTCTTCTCCCTGCAGCCTTCCCAAGCAAGCCTTGGACCTTATGGACAACATGTTGGAGCTGGATCCCTCCAAGCGATGTAACGCAGACCAGGCCCTCGTGTCTCCATGGCTACACTATGTAGAACCTCGACTCATTACACCACCCAAGTATGTATTTGGTGCTTCTTCACCATGTTGGTAAATTTTATACTTGTATATTGCTGGCCATTTAACAGCCGCTAGCCCCACCACAATAAGCCCCTCTCACTAAACCCCACAGTTGATAAATTCCTTCAGTTAAATTGTTAAATTATTGTTTTACTTGTATTTATTTTATTTTTTAAACATAAAATAGAAGCAGAATACATTCACCTTAAGAGTTCAATCGTCAAATTGACCCTTGTTAAATGTGTGTGTTGTGTCCTCACTTCCTTTACAAAATGAAACAGTCATTCATGCGTCGGGGGGGGGGGGTCCTTGTCTTAATCAATTTATCACTACTTAGAAGTTGGATAGCATTGAGTGGAGGGAATCAATGTGAATGAAACTGTTCATACAATTTAATAAAAACATATCTCCAATTTGCACCTTCAGTTTTGAATGTAAATTTGTTACATTTTGTATTTGCCAATTGCTTACTACCGGTAGTTGTAATAAGTTTATATTTAAAGATTGATAAAATGACGCTATAAGTGCTAAATGATAATTTCTATTTATATTAAAAATGTAAAATTCTTCAGTTTTAAACAAACTTTGAAAACTTCAGAAGAAATCCAAAAAAAAAAAAAGTGTACATATTTTGGGACACTGGCTTGGGAGATTTTTTATTTTGTTATGTTTTCACTGATTAACTATGACAGATCTTAGTTTAAACTTTTAACAAGGAGCAGCAAAAGTATTTGAGAAATAAGTGCATGCACATTGTTTTTATGCCCCTGGTAGGGTGGCATATAGCAGTTGAACTGAACGTCGGTCTGTCAGTCCGTACAAAAACTTTAACATTGCCCATAACTTTTGCAATATGGAAGAGTCGTTCCAATTTAAAACATGAACTTTATCCTTTCCCCCTCTTAAAGTTTTACATTTATCATCCATTCTTTGCAATATTTCATCCATTTTTTGGTGTTTAATATGAGACAAATTTTCGAATATGGTTCCATAAAGCTTCTCGAATTGTCGAATCATGTTCTTTGAATAATCTAAATTTTGCATTTTTTAAAGTTTAGGCTTTTAAACAGTTTTTAGCAAGGGTTCATCAATCTTAATGAATTTTCAATAATAACCATTTCTTGGATAAGTTTAATAATCAGCCAAATCACTCCAGGAATTGTTGAGTTATGGCCCTTGACAGATCAAAATACAGGTTATGATCCATTTCCTCAGTCTTAAACTCAAGCAGTTTGCATCCCACAAAGTATGAAGAAATGTCTGTGGTCATTAGTACTAAGCCTTGTATGATACCCATAGTTTGGCTAAGATTATGTTGAGTTATTGCCCTTTAACTATCAAAAATTGGCCTCAGTTGTCAGTTTTCATAGGATCTTCTCTTAACATATGAAAATTAACTGGGCTCTAAGAAAAGGATGTCTCTTAGCACTTTAGGCGGAAAGTGTTGTCCCTGGTTAGCCTGTGTGCACTTCACAGTTTAGTCTGTGACAAAAACTTATGCCCATGCATTTAGACAAGAATTTCTCAGTGTGGCTCTAAAATTTATTTATTTATTGGCATATGAATAATTTGTGATGTTTGTTGTGACTCAGCCTGCCACATGACCAGGACTGCCATGAGATGTGGTGCAAGGAGAGGAAGAAGGCCATGAAGGAAATGAAAAACAGGGGAGAGGACCCCAGCACCCTGCCGGTCAAACTGCCATGTACGCTAATTTGTATGTAGTGTAAACAGGGCTCTACATTAACTTTTGAAGCCACTTGTCTGGTCGGGCAAGTAGACCAAAATTTCACTTGTCCTGAATAAAAAGCAACTTGTCTTGACCATTATATGCTGCTCAGTACTTTGCAAAATAACGAAATAATACAAAATGCTCAAATCATAAAGACATGAATCGTGCAAAATGCATGTTAACATGATTGTCGGCAATTTCAATAAAAAAGAACTGACTAGAATAACAGGAAAACTCGAGATTCTTGATTTTTAAACATTATCCAAAGCCATAATACCTGACAAAAACTTGTGTTTTGATACCATAAAGCAGAAAATGTTCAAAGTGATGTATATGTACAGTACTGAACTGATATTTTAAACAACATTATCACAACTCACTGACCAAATGACGTCGTAAAATCATTCTATACATAGAGATGACGTCACTACGTTAATGTCTGTAAGATCGGTGTGTACCGGTGTCGTAAAATGCATATTCTTTACAAGGGAGAATATTCTTGTTATCTTAGCAAAGCAAAAATGTTAAGGGTTGCTTCCCTTGTGAATAGTACGGTGTAGTATCACATGGAACTATTGGAATATCTCGCGCTTTGTCGTTTAAGCGTAAACAAAATATCATCAAAAAAGTTTTGTGGTGACTCCAGGGAAATAATGTATTTAAAGGTATTTTTTCTAAGTAATTAAATTATAACGACCACATGTCTCGTCTGACAAGCAAATTCTTTATTTACTTGTCCGGACTAACAATTTGGTTGTCCCGGACAGTTGGCCTACCGTTAATGTCGAGCCCTGGTAAATCTTTGCTGAAACAGCAGAGCCCAAAGGTTTGTTATTTTCATGTGAAGTCCTATAGTGGTACTCTTGTAAGTTTTCTTTAAGTCATTCCCCTGGGGTCAAAACCTCACACACCACAACAGTCAAATTATTCAAAACAACTTGTATAGTAAATATTTATAAACTTACAAATCTCTGTAATCACAAGGGTTAGGGTTTTGATGTTTGATGTTCAAATCATGTTGCTGGGGTCAAAATTTGCCATGCCCAAGGGTCGCATCATTTATATAGACTTATATAGTTAATCGCAAGAGTGTGGAGTTAAACATTTGGGGTGCAACAGCGTATGGTGGTCCTCTACTGAGTTTGTACAAATCGTGTCCCTGGTACTAACATTTTCCCCACTCTAGCTAAGGCTTACTTGTGTGTTTTTATCCCCGCTGAAAAAAAAATCGGAGGGGATATAGTAATTGGTCCTGTCCGTCCGTCTGTCCGGCCGGCCGAAACTTTGTCCGGAGCATAAGTCCAAATCTATTCAATGGATTTACTTTAAACTAAGAATATAAACAGATGGCTGTTAGGAGAAGTGCAGTGACCAAGAACCATAACTCTATCTACCTTAGTTTTTGAATTATCTCCCCTTTAATATAACTTTAAAGTACATTTTTGTCCGGAGCATAAATCTAAATCTACTAAAGGGATTTACTTAAAACTTGAAATATAAACAGATGGCAAGTAGGAAAAGTGCAGTGACTAAGAACCATAACTCTATCTACCTTAGTTTCTTAATTATCTCCCCTTTTATGTAACTTTAAAGTAAATTTTTGTCCGGAGCATAACTCTAAATATACTGAAGGATTTACTTGAAACTTGAAATATAAACAGATGGCAACTAGGAGAAGTGCAGTGACTAAGAACCATAACTCTATCTACCTTAGTGTTTGAATTATCTCCCTTTATTTAATTTCTATTAAGGTACATTTTTGTCCGGAGCATAATGAATTATCTCCCTTTATTTGTTTTTTACAAATATTATTCTACTCTCTAAAACAAATGCTGTCATACAAGCCAGGGTTCGCACAGGGCTTGAAAAGTGCTTGAAAACGAGTCCTAGGCTTGAAAAGCCATTGAACAAAAGTTGGCCTTGAAAAAGTGCTTGAAAAGTGCTTATTTCATGTAAAAAAGCCTTGAAAATGTGTATTTCTGCTCAAAATTACTTAAATCATCGCTTTAATTATAAACTTAAATCGTTCTTAAGGCAAGAAGTTGAGTACGAAATATAAGTTTCTTATACAATTGAGTACGAAACGTTATGTGTACACGTCAAAGATTATGTGTACTACGTTAGAGGTTCTCCATTGTGATAAATTTGCGCGAGTGAAAACACAGTCATGGGGAAGTGCCGTTTCAAACCAGGGTGGTTAACTGAATATTACTGGGTATAGAAAACAAAGGACATTCGAAAAGCACATTGTCGGGTCTGTATGAAGACCATTGGTGTCACCATAACTCTATCTACCTTAGTGTTTGAATTATCTCCCTTTTTTTAATTTCAAGGTAAATTTTTGTCAGGAGCATAATGAATTATCTCCCTTTATTTGTTTTGTACAAATATTATTCTACTCTCTAAAACAAATGTTGTCATACAAGCCAGGGTTCGCACAGGGCTTGAAAAGTGCTTGAAAACGAGTCCTAGGCTTGAAAAGCCATTGAACAAAGGTTGGCCTTGAAAAAGTGCTTGAAAGTGCTTATTTCATGTAAAAAAGCCTTGAAAATGTGTATTTCTGCTCAAAATTACTTTAATCATCGCTTTAATTATAAACTTAAATCGTTCTTAAGGCAAAAAGTTGTGTACGAAATATAAGTTTCTTATACAATTGAGTACGAAGCGTTATGTGTACACGTCACAGATTATGTGTACTACGTTAGAGGTTCTCCATTGTGATCAATTTTCGCGAGTGAAAACACAGTCATGGGGAAGTGTCGTTTCAAACCAGGGTGGTTAACTGAATATTACTGGGTACAGAAAACAAAGGACATTCAAAAAGCACATTGTCGGGTCTGTATGAAGACCATTGGTGTCGGGGGATGGGGGAAAGCGCTTTGAAAAGCCACGAGAAAGCGGAAACCCAAAAAGAAAACATGAAATTGAGAAGCAATGTGTTTGCTTGTAATAACTTTAAAAAGTAAATACATACAGTCATTCAACCAGTTTAGAATCAACCGGCAAAAACGTTTATTCTTTTGACCTCATTAATTTCTTTCGGGATTTAGTGTCAATGTGAGAAGATGTAAAAATAAAGGGTAACATTTAATTTGTATAACAGGTTAGGCCAGACGGCATATGCAGTTTTTTGTCAAAAATAGCCAATAAAAGTTCACCCTTTGGACAATTATTAAAAATCATTCAACTTACAGAATAAGTATTTCAAACCATTTTCATAGCATTTGTTTTCAATCAGAAAAAAGTTGATTTGAAAATAATAAAGCCTTCTATATCCATATCATGCACATTTCAAAACATAACTCATTCAATCAGTTCTGGTTAACTTTTTGCTGCATTTTTCCATCCTGTAAGCTTTTACAAAAGATTTCTTGCTAAAACTTTGTTAATTTATTCCTTTACCTAATGTATACCTTAGACACTTATCATTTTGTTTTTATTGGGGCATTATGGGAAATTAAATACAAATTAATTGGAACTGCTGATAATCCGGAACTGGTTGACAAACTGTATGTGAGACTCATTGAGTTAAGGATGGAAAACATGTACATGTATGCAATAACTAGAAATAACATGTATGAGTTATTGTGGAATAAGTTTAATTTGTTTGAGCAAATAAATGATATTTACTGTGTTAAACTTGCTTGAAAATGCATTTTTTTAAGGAAACTAAGGAACGGTTCTCGGCCTTGAAAATGAAAATTTGGCCTTGAAAAGTGCTTGAATTTAGGTTTGAGATTTCTGTTTGAACCATGCAAGCAAACACATTTCGGCGGGGACTTGGCACTTCTGTGACTAGCTCTTGTTTATATGTTTATTGTGAAAACTTTTATGTGTTCTAATACTGTCTGAGACCACATTAAGTCAGTGTCATTTAGAGTATAAAGAAACACTAGACAAAAAAGCATTTATTGCACAAGCATCACAAATTCAACACAGCAAGTCAGCTTCAACATGTCTCGGGTGATAAATGGAGGGCATTTGTTAAATTGTCTAGTATCTTGATGATGACTCTTTGAGCAAATGTGCTTTCATCTGTTACTTATGTTTTCTGTTTGTTTTTTTACCCATCCGGAACACATGTTCTTGGGCTTTGCATTTTTAATATGTTTAAAAAAAAAATACATTTGTGTTCAAATGCATATAGTAACTATGTGTTTCATGTTATCACAATAGCACTTCGGAAAAACATAATTAGAATGGTGTTCTCAATATATTTTAAAATGAGGAAAAAAACAAATGTTGGTTGATCGATTGATTGATTAAATCTTGAATCTCAAATCTTAAATATGAATTTTAAGTTAGCATCATAATTATATGAGCCTTGTTCTAAGAAAACTTGGCTCAATGCATGTGCGTAAAGTGTCATCCCTGATTAGCCTGTGCAGTCCGCACAGGCTTATCAGGGACGACACTTTCTGCCTAAACTTGATTTTGTGTAAGGAGGGACTTCCTTGAAACTAAAAATACCATAAAAGCTTAAAGTGTCCTGCCTGATGCCTGTGGGAACTGCACAGGCTAATCTGGGACGACACTACGCACATGCATTATGCCCAGTTTTCTCAGAACGCGACTTGTATCTGTAAGTTTACCTGTCATCCCCATCTGTTTATGTAGGCAAGCAGTCCAGCAGCAGAGAAGGGAGCAGGGACAGGGCATCGATACCACAAAAAAGTGTTCCACCAGTTGTAGGCAAGGATTTGTTCGATAAAACCAAGCGCAATAACAGCAGCAGTAACTTTGTAGTGCGCGACAAATCTGCCCTGCACGATGCTTCAGCCCGTAACAATAGTTCGGCAAACACCAATCAAAAACAGTCCTCCATCACCAATAATACATTGAATCCTACTGTCTTCGGCAAGCCTGGCCTCACATCTCTACCGCCTGACCCACCCCCCACACAGCCCCTTGTGTCTAAACCAAGGGAGCTTAGCCCTCCGGACGACTCAACCCTGCCCACCAAGTACCTGGACATCACACAGTTCAAGGCCCCCGAAGATCTAGAGGCAGAGGAGGCGGGACGACATGCTGCAGAACCAAACACAAACCCAGACATGAACCAGCTGACGTACATGCTGCAGCAGGGCATGTCTATTGACGAGGTCGCAAAGACTATGAACATCAAGCTGGATGAACAGACGTACGAGTTGCTGGCAACACTCAAACAACAGCTGGATCTGGCAGCTGCGTTGGCTAAGCAGTCTGGAATGTTGAGTCATGGCGTGGACACAAGTCAGAATGAATCGGTAGGTAAAGAGTATGACTACAGTGACCCTTCGCTTGGTGCTAATGCCATGTTGGATCACAATTCCAGGAAATACGGGAATGATCTGAGCTCTGCTATGTCTGATCCATCCGGTGGAGGTTTGATTGTGGGTGCAGGCGACTACAGTCAAGACTATCAGATGCCTTCAGCTTTGCTGCCGCAGAGCCGAGTGCCGGGGCAAGTGGGCATGGCAAATTATGAGAACAGAAGCATGGATATTTCCAATGACAGTAATGATAACATTATGGATAGTTCAGGTAGAGAGAGACTGCATAGTGGTGATTATATGGGTTATGGTAATGACCTACAGGGTGGTGGTTTTGGGGCATATGGTAAACCCGCTGTGAGTGACCCTGCATTGACAGGATATAACCCCCATCTCTCTGCTCAGAAACAGTATTCCTATGGTAGTGACAATGGAGAAACCGCTCAACGCATTTCATCCCACAGAAACTCTAATGCCTCAAATTATTCTGGTGATATATCAGGTCTCCCTAGTCTATTGGGAGTCTCTCCCCCGTTCAAAAAGGTGGACCCAAGTTCAGGGCAAGGGTTTAAGCATCAGTTGTCTACTGACGATGGGAAATTTGGTCGTAGTGGTTTAGGCCAGACTTTTTCTGGGACGCAGTTTGTTTCCTCACAAGGGACTCAGCCCCGCCCCCTGATGTCGTTTGACCCTTCTGGTCCCAGGGGTCGCGGTCGAAGTGACTTTAGGGGGGCACAGTACGGGCAAAGTGGTTACAAGTAGGAATATTTACCTGCAGAAAGTGTTGTGGTCACATAAATAGCAACAGCTTTGGTGTACAAAGTGCTGTGTTCATTTTTTTTAAGTGTGTAACGTTTGTGAAACCCTGGTAGGAAACCAGTGTTGTTATGGACGACAGCTTTGCGGATTTATTTCTTTTGGAAATGTGCATGATTCCAAGAAATGAAACTTTTATCAGAAGAGAGGTCTTTCAAGAAGTTAGAAGTAACAAGCTCAAATGAGTTGTTTTGCACACTTTTAGTGTATAACCTTTTCCAACTCAGAAGCAAGTTGAAAAAGGCTATGTGCGAACAGCATATAATGCGAACACCCTGCGAGTAACTCGCAGTCTGTTCCGGTTTTATGCTGTTTGCTGCTATTCAGTATCTTTGGGTTGAAAAAGAAGCCTTTAAAACTTGAATCTAGTAAGAAAGGTCATGAATTCAATTTAACTTTCTAACAGACTACAAAGACATTAAAATATGTATCTAAGTGGTAAAGTAAGAGAAGTCACCTGAGGATTATAGAAAGGTTCATTTTGTTGTAATAATTGTAAATTCTGGCAGTTACCTGCCTATTTAATCTCTGTTTTAGAACAATGTAACAGAGATGTTTTTGTGATTTGAAATGTGATTGTTTATTAATGTTTTATTTTCTTCCTGAAATATGTTTTGTTTAAAACATAATTAAAATTGTGTGCATAATTGGAACTACTCCTTGATTACATGTGCATTTTAACTTGTCTCATTCAATCATTTGTGAGAAGAACCTTGCAATTACTAGGATATTGACTCGCACTTTGTTGCTGTAGTCATTATAAGTGGCCATTGGAACTTCTTAAGCATAGTTACGTGTGACAGTTTGCTCTATAATAATGGAAAATTGTGATTCAAACTGTGTCAAGCATAAAATGGAGATAGTACAAATTGAAATACCGTATGCTAGATTGCCTTTATTGTACATTGGCAATATTACTTTAATAAGTGCCTGTTTACTTATCATATTTTTCGGCTCTGTTTATTTTATGACATTCAGATGTCTTTTTATTGTTAAAAATGTGACGTTAGGTACATGTGTGTGTGTGAATGAAAAACAAAATTGCAGAATATGGACATTCCATTGATAATTCTTATGTAAATACTGCAGACCCAAATGGCAGAATTTGTTGTATCAGTTTTAAATCTTAAGTAATCAGAAGCCAATTTTTGCCCGTTCCACTCTTTTGTGGCCAATTTTTGCCCGCTCCACCCTTTTGTAAGTCCAGCAATTAAGATTTGAAATAGAAACTAATTGAGTTATGCAGTTATGTGATATTATTGAAGTCAGATGTATGAATTAATAGTTTGTCAGCTCTGTCCTTGATTGGCAAGACACGACTGGTGGATAGTTTGTTGTAGCTTATATGCTTTAAGTTAGAGGATGTACTGTCAATTAAAATTTGACTTAAAGTCTTACAGCAGTTTCAGCTATTCTTATTGCACCCTTATATTCACAGAAACGATCATATTTATGTTTCAGTCTTGGTGATGTATTAAGTTAAATTCTGTATTATTTACCTACAGCGATTTATTTTCTTCTTTAACAAAAAGTACCAGAAGACTGCACTTTCCCAATAAGGGGAAAACAACAAATTTCCTAATTGCTGTACAAAAAATCTCAATTGAAGCTTTTCACAAAAAAAACAACATTTAGTTAGTTTCCCTATGCAGCTCTATAGCTTGCACCTAAGTTAATATGATATTGACAACACTTAGTTATCAATTTATAAGTAATCTGAAGAAAAGAAAACAAATACACCAATTTCCCAATGTGAAGATTCATGACACAAATTTTCTAAATTTTAGGGTTTATTGCATATAAAAAACAAACATGAAAAAATAAATTATATTTAAATATATTTGTTTTGTTCACATATAAACATTCCATAAAAGTGGAAAGTGTTTTTTTTGATAAGCCTGTGTGGACTGCATTAACTCATTCAGTGTGGGAACCGAATTTTGAAGGCCTTTGCAAACAGTTTGGATCCAGATGAGATGCCACAGAACGTGGCGTCTCATCTGGATCCAAACTGTTTGCTTTTCTGATAGTATCCTTGGGAAAAAAATCGAAGAAAATGCTAAATTTAGAAATTCAACAGACGACATTTTAGCAGACGACAAATTTCCCAGCATGCAAAGGGTTAAGTTTGTTTGTCCCTGAGCAAGGGTTGTATAGTTTCTATTGACCTGATGTAGGGTTGGGGTAAAACAATATTGCCTTTGAATATGTATGTTAGTTCATGTGCTACCAACTGTCTGCATTTTAGTGGTTACTTGCCTTGTACCAAATTAAAGAGACATGTATGTATGAACAGAAGTTCTTATGCCGCTGATAGATTTAATGCTTATAACAATAATATTTGACAGTTACATGTACCTGTCGGCACAAACAAATTGACTTTGTTCTATGCTGTTCAATTTTAAAGTAATAAGTATTTACCTTTTCCATTCACTGATTGTTATGGCTACATATCATTAATTGATCATTCAACGGCAAAATTAATACTTTTTAAAATTAAATGCTTAGTTTTACTCAACAACTAATTAATCATCACATCCAAGTACTGGTGTATGCAACAATGATTAAATCTGGCTGAATGCAAAACTGTTTAATAACTGTCACTTTAGAGATTGTATGCCGTGACTTTCGAAAATTGTTGATGAGGATTATACAAAATTCTTATCTTGTAAACCATGATTTTTTGTTTGTTATGTACATTTGTCCATTTATACTTCACTATTTTGTGTGACTTATTGTGAGGTTGATTCTTTAAAACTGTAAATACAATGCCTACGTTTTATGATATATAGAGGATACATGTTGATTTTCTCTGCATACACATTTTGTGCACAGATGGTGTGATTGTATAATTATTTGAATTTTTGGTGCGATCATGTGTTGGTGTCTTGACACACTGGATGTATTCTAGATTAAATTGTCATGCTTAAAATATCTTAGTTTTCTTTCGATTACCCAGCTATTTTTGATTCCCCTGACATATATCACAAAATGTTCAATTTCTGATCCAAATTCTGCTGTACATGTTATGTATTTCAGCTGATTTCATCTAAACTAGAACTTTATTAGATGTATAATTACGCAATAGTAATAGAAAGCCAGTGGTTAATAGAGACCATTTTCTCGGTCAAAAGTTATCAATTTTATGTTATAAATATACACACTTTTTATTGGCGTATACCTGCATGGAAAATGGCTCGAAAAAATTCTGTACTTTTGTTTTATTAGCTCTACTGGCCATAGACCAGAAGAGCTTATGGGATGGCATGGTTTCTGTCTTTCTGTGTGTGTGTGCGTTAGACATTCTCTTGTTTATCCGATAAAGTCCACATTTTTTATGCGATTCTTTCTAAACTTGTTCAGTGTTGATATAAATGAGGACTCGAAACCTATTGAAAATGGTTTACATCAGAGTATAAAGTCCAGAATTATCTCCCCTTGAATTTGAGAAAATTGTGAAATAAGGCATGTTTACGCAATTAAGTCCACAGTTTCATCCAATCATTTCCCAACTTGCACAGTGTCTTTATCTGAATGATGATTCAAACCCTATTGAAAATGAGCAATATTGGAGCTATAAGTCCAGAATTATCTCCCCTTGAATTGGAGGAAAAAATGAAAATCTTTAACATTTTGCCATAACTTTTGCAATATTGAAGATAGCAACTTCATATTTGGCATTCATGTGTATCTCATGAAGCTGCACATTTTGAGTGGTGAAAGGTCAAGGTCATCCTTCAAGGTCAAAGGTCAAAAACAAAAAAATCAAAGAGGCCAGAAGGGGACATAGTGTTTCCGACAAACACATGTCTTGTTTGTTTACATATAAAGTTCTATCCTTTCGAAACTTCAACGGATGTTTTATATCATCAAGGGCCAGAACCCCATTGAGAGTGAAGAAAATTTGTCCAACTTATTGATGAAAAGGAGCCATTTGAAGTTTAAATTTTACGTTTCTTGTTAATGCGATGAATTTCCCATTTTGGGTCTGTTTGTTTAAAACCTACTAAGATTGTTCATACTATCAAGCGATTTAGCCCTATTGTTTCCTGCCAGTAGAGCGAATCAGGCCCACATGGGCCTCTTGTTGTTGATTTTTAGCTCGGCGTTTTCAAAGAAAACCCGAGGTATTGTCATAGCCAGCTCGTCGTGCGCCGTAGGCGTCGTGCTAAAACCTTAACATTTTTTACTTTGAAACTTCATTCGTAGATGCACATTGATGAGTTCTACACGCCACACCCATTTTTGGGTCACTAGATCAAAGGTCACTGTGACCTCTAATATAAAACTTTAACATAGGCTCTAAAATCAAAGTGCTTCCACCTACAACTTTGAAACTTCATATGTAGATGCACCTTGATGAGTTTTACATGCCACACCCATTTTTGTTTCACTAGGTCAAAGGTCAAGGTCACATTGACCTCTAATATAAAACTATCATAGGTAGATTGATCATGACTCGCAGATGACCCCTATTGATTTTGAGGTCACAAGGTCAAAGGTCAAGGTCACGGTGACCCGAAATAGTAAAATGATTTTCGGATAACTCAAGAACGCTTTTGCCTAGGATCATGACACTTCATAGGTACATCGATCGCGACTTGCAGATGACCCCTATTGATTTTCAGGTCACTAGGTCAAAGGTCAAGGTCACAGTGACAAAAGTCTTATTCACACAATGGCTGCCAGTACAACGGACAGCCCATATGGGGGGCATGCATGTTTTACAAACAGCCCTTGTTTATTTCTTGCATTAAGAAAGGTATATAGCAAATATAACCTTTAAATAGTTATATGTTACTTTGTTTAGAACCAAAGTTACACCATGTTCACAGAAAGGTGTGTGGCTTTTAATGCACAAGAAGTAAAGATAATATATAAAACTAAAAGCAAATGACTATTGTTTTGCACTTAAAATACATGAAATATTGTGGAAAATGATCTTTAGGAATGCTAATAATAATTTAATAAGGTTATCATAGTAATTTCTGAGTGCGAGTTTGTTTTGTTTTTTCTAAATCAATGTCCGTCTTCTTTTTGTAATGTTTTTCAAAAATATTATAACAAGATGTGTTTGTGAAACACTATGTCCCTCTTTGACCTTGAAGAATGACCTTGACCTTTCACCGCTCAAAATGTGCTGCTCCATGAGATACACATGCATGCCAAGTATGAAGTTGCTATC
This sequence comes from Dreissena polymorpha, assembly GCF_020536995.1. Lineage (NCBI taxonomy): Eukaryota > Metazoa > Mollusca > Bivalvia > Myida > Dreissenidae > Dreissena > Dreissena polymorpha. Next base: position 43,521,516 of record NC_068367.1, read on the forward strand.
TTCAACATTGCAAAAGTGATGGCAAATCATTGCTTGATTGCTATAGTGCTCTAACTACCATTTTCAGTTTTAGGAGAAAAACGCATTTAAAGGTTTAACCTTTATTTTCTCACTTATATATGCATGTATGTGGACACAAATATTCCAGAGTGTTTATCAGCAATATGAATATAATTAAATATTTATTTTAGTAAATTATATTTTAATGTTATTTGCGATTTTATGGAGATAGAGAGCATTGATAGCAATTGATAGGCTTATTTGAGCATGAATTCTACTTTGCTCTAAGTCCTGGAGATGGTGCAGTACATATTCACTTGTTTGTAAAAATGTGGGAGATAGAGCAAAATGGAATCGAAAAACTTCTTCTGTGACGACTGAATCTGGAATCCGATTACGTCATATTAAAGATCTCGTTCTCACGAACACAGCGATAAAAAAAACTCACTTTTGAAAAAAAATGGAGGTAAAGCACAATAGCAATAAAGCGACGAAATGTTAAAGTTTGACGCAAACAAACCAACAAACAGGGCAAAAAAATATGTCCCCCAGTATAGACTGAGGGACATAAAACGCTGTAAAGGATATATTCAGCAAGAAATTACTGCATACTTAAGATGGACGTTTAATATTAACAATAAATTTATATCGTTTCTTGATTATTTATATATTTTCCACAAGTACATGTAGTCAATGCTTGTTCAAATATCAACATATTCGTATTGCCTGTATATTTGTATAATATCTTTGATCTTAGTTTTAAAATGAATATATTTTCAAGAGATACATATCGATGAATTGGCTTTTAACATTAATATAGGCTAGCCCACAATACTACTCCTGTTCAAGTTTTTAACGCAAGAGGTATCAGTTATAAACACATTAATGTAATAGCATTTTGATTAGTTTTACACATTTTGAAGGGCCGAATGATAACTGTTATTTATATCTACTTTCATTGAAATTTGTATTGCTCATGCAGAAATCTACTTAATGCAAATTTAGGAAAGATGTCTCATTCTGCTTGAAAGGTTTTGCCCTGGTTTAAAGTACGGTAATATGGAAGAATATGCACGATATGTACACTCTTTGTATATTAGGAGACTTTTGGCATGTTTTAAATCTGTCAATAAATGCATTAAATTGCTAAATTTAAACATGAAAAACTACAGCTTCATTTTAATAAATATATATTTTTAAAGACAGAAAAAGTGTGTACTGATTGGGGCTCAAACCAGTGTTCTGTGAATGAAAAGGCTATCACATTGATCAATTGATCATTCGGTCAACCCAACTGTGTTATAGCTGAACTCGATACTAACTGATTCAAGTGTTGTAACCAGGATCCAGACATAAGCTCCCCAGGACAAAACCCCCCAATGAAAAAAATGAACATTTAGACAATTGCCCCCCAGTAGAAATGACCGGTAGGATATAAGCCCCCCCCCCCCCTCCCACAGTGCTTATTTTGCATCTGGACATTTGCCCCCCAGTGCTTATTTTAGAAGTGGACATTTGCCCCCCAGGGCTAATATCATGTTGCTTCCCTTAGACTATTATATCTCTGTATTTGGATTCAGTATTATTTCATAGAAACTTGGATCATTATAATTTGAAATAAAAAAGGTCCAGAAACTCACTTTAATTGGCTAATCTTAGGTAAAACAAACATCTTAAAGAATTTTAATTGTTCTTTAATTAATCAATCAAAAGGATTATCAGCTTGTTAAATGTGTGACATGTGGCTTTGATCATATACTTGTTAATGAATGCACATTTAAAGGCAAATATTTTTGTACATGTAGTTACATTGTTTGAGTGATAATTAACTAAAATTAGGATATAAGGAAACTATCACATTTCAAATGATACCCTTTTATCAATGAAATTATTAAGAGTAATAAAGGGTCTGACTACCTTTTATGAAAAAAAGGGGTCTGATTAATTATTGAAGGATGGGTACTCTTACATCAAAAAGAAGTCTCGTAAAGAATCAATACATTGGGAATGTTACAAGCGCTTCATAATATATTATAATTCTCTCTATTCAAACACTTGATGTTATAATTTTTTTTGATAAACTGCTGTAAAGTATGTACAACTGTAATTTCTATTGTATTTATAATTGCAAAATAAAAATCATTGTTTAACACAGTATATTCTTATTTATCCCTTCCATTATTTAAGCCTTTCAGTGGTGGTAATTGGATAAATGGATTATCATCTCAAAGGTGTTAAGTAATCAGGTGGTGATTATTGGACAAGGTTATCTGCTCAATCGAGTAATGTCATGTAATGAAAATTCGGCACTGGAGGGCAAATGTCCACTTCTAATATTAGCACTGGGGGCAAATGTCCAGATGCAAAATAAGCACTGGGGGACTTATATCTTACCTGTCATTTCTACTCATTTTTTTCATATGGGGGGGGGGTTGTCCTGGGGGGCTTATGTTCGGATGAAAATAACAAAACTATTCCAAATTATTCAATTGTTTCACGTTGTTACGCGTATGAATTTAATTAATTAAAAACAATGATTCTTAATAAAAGACGCTGGATTTGTTCAGTATGAATATACGTTTTTAGAGCCAGTGCTTTTTTTCAAATCGGCAAACGATGGAGAATTGTCATTTTGCCAATCTTTGCATACGTACTTTAATGGTGAATCATCGTGTTGCTTAGTCTTAAAAAACTTTCTTTGCATCGATTCGGGAAACTGTAATTGAAAACATAACTGTCGGGCGTTAACAATTGATGTATTTTATAGCTTTTTGCAATATTTTGTAATCAAATCATTAGTTTGGTAATAAATACATTTTCAATAGATCTATATATATTTTCTAGTAAGCTTTCAATTAGCAGGTATACAAAGTTTAAGTGGTTGACACGCGCAGTAATATCCATTAAGATTAAAATCAAACATTCGTTGTCTATATTTAATGGCAAATCATGTGTAATAAATGACATTGGTAGGTTTTTATACAACTGACGTCTGCAATAAAATAAATGAACCATTCATTTGAATTATAATCAACTTAGGGTACGACATTCCTTAAACGGACTGTCAACCACGACGACGAAGAAAAAAAAGTTGTAAAATACCGTATTTTTTACAATTATTAGTTTATATTGATTAAAATATCACGACTTGTATATTATAATTGAAAAAAAGTTTTCAGTATATTATGTAATACATTTTCGCGATGTGAAATCGAAAGTACATCGCGAAAATAGGTGACAACGATATAATAACGCAAGTAGATTGATCATTTTATATATAAAATATAAACAATTCACTAGTATGCATGCACAATTTGCATTCCTGGGTTTACCACGTGACGATGATGATCAATCTACTTGCGTTATTTAATATTTAGTAGTTACCTGGTAGACATACCCAGTAAAATGTATTACCGAATATACTGAAAATATGAAAACTTAACAACTTTTTAGCTCACCTGATTGCTCAGGTGAGCTTTTGTGACCGGTCTTTGTCCGTCGTCCGTCCGTCCACATTTGTTCGTAAACACTCTGGAGGCGACATTTATTGTCCGATCTTCATGAAACTTGGTCAGAAGCTGTGTCCCAATGAAATCTCGGTCGAGTTCGAAACTGGGTCGTGCCGGGTCAAAAACTAGGTCACTACGTAAAAACAAAAAGAACAAACTTGTAAACACTGTAGAAGTCACATTTCAAGCCCAATCTTCATGTAACTTTGTCAAAATGTCTGTCTTAATAATATGCTGGTTGAGTTCAAAAGTGGTTCCGGTCCGTTGAAAAACATGGCCGCCAGTGGGCGGGGCAGTTTTCCTTATTTGGCTATAGAGAAACCTTGTAAACACTCTAGACGTCACAATTTTTGCCCAATCAACATGAAAGTTGGTCAAAACATTGGTTTTATTGATATCTCGGACGAGCTCGAAAATGGTCCAGATCGGTGAAAAAACATGGCTTCCAGTGGGCGGTGCATTTTTCTCTATATGTATATAGTGAAAACATGTGAACACTAGAAGTCACATTTTGGCCAATTTTCATGAAATTTGGTCAGAAAATTTGTTTCTTTGATATGACAGCTGAGTTTGAAAATGGTTCCGGTCAGTTGAATAACATGGTCGGCGGGGGGGGGGGGGCAGTTTTCTTATATTTATATAAAAGCTTGTGAACACCCTAGAAGTCACATTTTTTGCCCAATCATCATGCAACTTGGTGAAAAGATTGGTTTATATATATATATATATATATATATATCACATAATTAATGTCATAATTATTGCCCTTAGATTGTCCAAATTTTCATTATATTATACAAAATCCTTGTAAACACTCTAGAGGTCACAATTTTGTTTCAGATTTTATGAATCTTGTCATAATATTTATTTTTGTAAGCAAAGTTTGATGTTTGGTAAGGGGGGTCAACTCAAAATATAGGCCACCAGGTCAAATCTTACAAAAACAAAATCACTTCATATGCCAGAGTTTTGGTTCAATAATGATGAAACTTGACCAGGATGTTTGTCTGGACAATATCTAGGTCAAGTTTGATGTTTGGTAAAGATTGAATGAACTGACTCCTCTCAGGTGAGCGAACTAAGGCCATCTTGACCCTCTTGTTTCAAGTAATGAAATATACCAGTAGTGATATTTAATCAATATAAACTAATAATTGTACACAAATACGGTATTTTACAACTTTTCTTTTCTTGGTCGTCGTGGTTGACAGTCCCTTTAAGTCCACAGGTAAAAATTTTGGTCTTTATATATATGATAAGAACCACAAAAAATTTCAAGTACCTGTGTTTAAGTCACTCAGAATTCGTAATAACATGAAAAAGTATTTGTTTAATTAAAACGATCATTGTTTTGAGCACTTGTGAAACCGTTTGCCGTTATATTTGTATTTTTTTCTTCTATAATTCACAGTAAAAGTCATGCTTTTGACTTATGTAAATCTGTACGATTCCCCCAGTAGGGTGGCATATAGCAGTCATCCCCGGCATTCCATTTTCCGCATTTTTTCGAAACGCTATTGCCCTGATAGCTACCGAGGTGTTAGAGGCTACCTACATGACCTACAGATGAAGTGTGAGTTTCGTTCCGGTCCATTGATTTTTGACGAAGTTATGGGCCTTGGACTTTATCTACAATAACCGTTGTGCGGAGTGATCAGCTCACCTGAGCACGATGTGCTTATGGTGATCTTTTGTGATCGCCTTTTGTCCGTTGTGCTTCAACATTCGTTGAAAAACATTGCAGCCAGGGGGCGGGGCATTTTTCCTTATAAGGCTATAGAAAAAAATCTTGTTAAAACTCTTATAAGTCACATTTATTGTCCAATCTTCATGAAACTTGGTCAGACCATTTGTTATAATTTTATCTTGAACGAGTCCGGAAATTATTCCGGTTGCTTGAAAAACATGGCCGCAATTGGGCGGGGTATTTTTCCTTATTTGGCAATAGTAAAAACTGGTTAACATTCTAATTGTCACATTTATTGTCAAATCTTCATAACACTTGGTTAGAACATTTGTTGTAATGATATCTTGGATCAATTGCGGTCTGTTGAAAAACATGACCGCAAGGGATCGGGAAATGTATCCTAATATGGCTTTAGTAAAACCATGTTAGCACTCGCAAAGTTACATTTATAGTTCACTCTTCATGAAACTTTGTCAGAACATTTGTTCTAATGATATCTTGGGGGCTACGATATGATTTGATACATGTACCTTCAAGACTTGCAGAGGAAGTATACGTTTTGTTCGGGTCTATTGATTTTTTGCGAAGTTTTAGGCCTTGGACTTCGAAATTGTTCGTTTTCCGGAGGTGGTTTACGTAACACTTTAAGATATTGGGCTTATTTTGGTATGTGATTCTACCTAAATAACCTACAGATAAGTGTGGGTTTCGTACCAGTCCATTTATTTTTGGCAACGTTATGGGACTTGGACTTAAACATTGTACGCAACGCTTTCAGATATTGAGCTGATTGTTGGAACCTACATGACCTACAGATGAAGTGTGAGTTTCGATCCGGTTTAAAGATTTTTTTGGCGAAGTTATGGACCTTAAACTTCTAACTTTTCCGTTTTCCGTTTTTTTACGCAACACTTTCAGATATTCTGCACACATAACCTGCTGATTAAATGTGAGTTGAGTTCCGGTCCTTTGATTATTTGCGAAGTTATGGGCGTTGGAATTTTCTCTATAATAACCGTGTCTGTCGGGTTTTTTACGCCATGCTTTCATATATTGAGCTGGTGTTTCTGAATGTGTGAGTCTGCATTCATGACCTGCTGATGAATTATGAGTTGCGTTCCGGTCCAATGATTTTTTTTGCGAATATATAGGCGTTGGACTTGGACATTTTCTCCATAATAACCGTTTTCCGGAGGGTTATGTTTCGCCACGCTTTCAGATATTGAGCTGATTTTTTTTAATGTAAGTCTACCTTCATGACCTACAAATGATGTTAGAGCTTCGTTCTGATCCATTTATTTTTTAGCGAAGTTATTGGCCTTGGACTTCGAAATTTTCCGTTTTCCGGATTTTTTTTACAAACTCTATCAGATATTTAGCTCATTTTTGGTATGTGGATCCACCTACATGACTTTCCGATGAAGTATGACTTTGGTTACGGTCCATTGTTTCTTGGCAAAGTTGGACTTAACAATTTTCTTTTAAAATTGCTGTGTGCGGCTTCAAAGCGAAGTAGGGGGCATTGTGTTTCACAAACGCAGGTCTCGTTAAAAGTACGTTAAGGGTTGCCTTTGTAGAACATTATAAATAATGTTGATACACATTTTAATTGTTTGAAACGTCTTAAGGTACACGTGTTTGCTTTGTTAAAAAAATGTACAAATTTTAACTTTTTGACAATTTCAAAATTACTTATCAAAAGGTAAACACTCTAGTATATTTTCATAAAGCAAAACAACACTAGTGGAAGATGTACACATCTGCTATCAATTAACATAGACATTAGTTGAAAAATACAGCGTGTAACACAAAATGTTTGTCAACTTAATACACAAACATCGATCAAATGAAAAATCATATTTGATACATTAGCGTTCTATTTATTACCATTTTTTTAATTTCTGCATATTGGTTTTAGTGAATGCAGTTTTAAAACATTGCAACGTGATGTTGTACTTTAAATGCTCACAATTGAAACAACCGGTAAGGAAATTACCATAATGTGATATATTTGCGTATAAATTAGATGCTGTTACGTTTATTATCTTTAAGTTACCTAGTTGTGTAGTGCCCTAATTGAAATCACTGGTTTTATTAAGTCTTAAGCAATGAGGTATCCGGTAAATGAGGTCATTCATTTCCCACAAAGTTCGCTCTGAGGAAAGGGGGAACGTTATCCTCACGCTCATTTTATGTTGATGATGCATTGAGCCGGGTAGGTCGTCACATAATGTCTTGAATACCGCTAAACCGTTTCTGAATATAGCCAGATGCATGTAGCGTTGTGTTCAACATACCGCATTCAGCGAGAAGAAATAAATGCCTGACTGGAGCTGTTATTTCACCGGTGTTGACGTTAAAGCTATTGCCGACGTTGGTAATGACATTATCGTAACGCATCACATTTCCGGTAGTGATCAACTGACTTATGCCCAGCGTTATTGAGAAAGCTGTTGGGACTCCACTTTCTGAAATAACACAACACTTGGCAGATATTCTGTAACAAATAAAGTTAATATGTAAGAGATTTGCTACATGTCGAGACAAAACTTATGAAAATTTGGACGAGGAATCTGCACAAGTAATATCGATTTGAAATTATGTGTTGATGATGAGCGTTTCTTCGGAGACTTGCAGAAGGTCTACACTAAGAGTCACTGTGACAGTAGCCTGGTATCTGGCCGAATGGTGACTTTGCCAAAGCCTGAAGGTTCAATAATCCCCAAAAGGTCGCAATTTTAAATGTACGTTGTGACGTGATTATTATTTTTTTTGTATTTAACATCACCTAGGTATTAGATAATATGATAACCGTGGTAGTTTGCTTTGTTGAGTGTCCCCTCATTATGAGGCATCGCATATGACTCTTCTTAGAGGCCTCAGACAGTTTGTGTCGCGTTATAATGTTTGTGTTACTCATGTTGACACCACAGGCACACTGCCAAAATAACGTTAATGGTAAATTGAGACATGGATTGGCATGAGTGCAAACGGAAGATATACTCGCGTCTTAGTGTGTGTCCAGCATAACCTGAAAAAAGTTAAACCCTTTACCACTTGGATACGTATTTTACCCTTTACCACGTGGATACGTATTTAACCCTTTACCACGTGGATACGTATTTAACCCTTTACCACTTCGATACGTATTTAACCCGTTACCAATTGGATACGTATTTAACCCTTTACCACGTGGATACGTATTTAACCCTTTACCACTTAGATACGTATTTAACCCTTTACCACGTGGATACGTATTTAACCCTTTACCACGTGGATACGTATTTAACCCTTTACCACTTCGATACGTATTTAATCCGTTACCACTTGGAAACGTATTTAACCCTTTACCACGTGGATACGTATTTAACCCTTTACCACTAAGATACGTATTTTACCCTTTACCACTTAGATACATATTTAACCCTTTACCACTTAGATACGTATTTAATCCTTTACCACTTAGCCACGTATATTGAAGCATTTTTAGTTCCATAAAAAGTAAAATTTAATTGAAGACCTTTCTTACTAGATTAGACTTTGAAAGGCTTCATTTTCAACCCTTAGACACTGATGTGCAACAAACAGCATTAAACCTGAACAGACAGGGAGTTACTCACAGGCTGTTCGGGTTTTATGCTGTTTGCACATAGCCATTTTCACTTTGCTTCTGAGTGGAAAAGGGTTAACACAATCACGTAAAACCAGATGAACGCCAGTAAAGACCATGAATAAGGGAAACATAAGGAAAACACTCGTTTAAACAAAAGAACTCCCCCTAATAGTATTATAAACCGACCACACAAGAAATTCATCCGTACATTTGAAATATATATATATACGCGCTTTCTTCGAACAGACCTGTTTTAGCGGTTTTTCGGACATTGTTATTTGATTCGATTGTTTATAGTATCCTGAATCATCGCGCTCATGCTTAATAAATTGGTAGAATAATTACTTTCAAATTAATCAAAACTAATATAATGGAATAGCTGAAAGCACATTATGAATCCATTACTTACATACCATACTAATATCGCCGAATATCTTCATCATAGATATTTCTGGTCAAAATAAAATTCACAAGTTCAAATAATTAACGCGAAAGCGTTTATATAACGATTTTTTACTGACTGTGAACTGACCTTGATACCTTGCGGGATGGAATGCAATGCTTATAAGTGAGGATACGATTCCACTGCTGAAAGACGGCTTGTTGAAAGCAATTTAAAATGTTTTGGTCAAAACGAATATCAAGATAGGGAACCCCAATACGTATATGATTGAAAATATACTAGTGCACATAATGCAATACGTTAGTAATTACTTAATATGAGAACACAGCCATTAAGTACAAACGCTCTTGCGCTGACAATCTAAATATAAAGGTGTACAAACAAACTGTGCTGATATCGAGACTTGAATTTGAAACTGTTCTATCCCCAAGCCTTTTCATAAGAGATAACATTGTTTCATGCTGAAGTATAGTATTCCTTTTCATACCCTATACTTCACACAAATAGAAAGTCAATTGAATTACAAATTATTGTATCTGTTATAACTGTTTGTAGATTGCACGTTTTCTATTTCGAAAAGTTTCTGGCGTACCGGTGTGAAATATATGCAATGTCATTGGACGTTTACATAGGTCGGTAAGGTGCAATGCTGGGTTAAACAGCACAGTCGAAAAATATAATAAGAATAATACTAATATCTAGACTAGAACAGAATACAAATAGTTAATGACTGAGATGGTTTACCTGTGTTGGGTATTCAAGTGTCCACAACTGAATTGTGAACGTCTACTTTCGGCTTAAAATTTTCTAGTCCTCGAGTCCGCAATTTTTCTGCAAGTATTTTGTCTTCACGTCGAAGATGAAATTTCACAGTCTTGCAACAATTGTTTTATAATAAAACTATTACAAGGTAACAGCCTAAGTGACTTTATCATTATGATGCTTTTAGGGCGACAACAAAAACCTCTAAATAGCAAACCTGCATGAGTTAAAACATGTTTGGAGCATGTATATAAGTTGAGACAATATTGATTTATCAAACTTAGAGTCCCGTTAACATGTGCTTTAATGGTCACTTGGTGGGATTACACATGATCGTATTTACATGAATGGTCGTTACTTATTTAACTCTGCTGTGAGATTGAGTTTCTATAACTACCTACTGGAAAGACAATCGCCATAAAAGTACACATTCTTCTGCATTTGAAGTTTAAGCAAAATATACTAATAACATCATATTTGACATATACATTTCTATTGTATTTGTCATAAAAAGTGTATTTACCGTAAACAAAGTTTGCATGTAACTACTGCTTCGTAAAAACACACTATCTTCACCCTGCATGCGTAAATCAACAAAATAGAAATTCGTTTTTTTTTCTTTCATAGAAAACATACATTTGTTTAATCGATTAAAGTGTTATTTTGAATACTTATTTCACACAACGTATCAAAATCATCAATCTCATTTAGAATCATGTAATAAACCAAAGTTATTGTATGCAATTAGCAAACTAGTCATGCCCATGAGTTAGACGTCTAGATGTTAATAACTGTGAAGTTGATCAGTAGTTGCCCTTTAAAAAACATCACTTATATTTGTAAAGATTCGAATTTTATTTAACTTAATCTTTATGTGAAATAACTTTTTGATATGCATATGACTGGTAAAACGTAGGTACAATGGTAAAATGAAATTACAATGATTTCGTAATACAATAAATAATTTGAGAAAATCAATAAATACAAATATTGACCGATATTCCATTTTGTATATTATACATGTGTTTTTTTTAATTCAATAGTCGTAATACACAGATACTAATTAATACATATTTTAAGAATTACTGAAGCTATAAACTATAGAGCGTTAACTTACCTGAAAAAATGGAAATATCGCCACAAACAATGTACTTATCAGACAGTACACTCGAATGTTTTTGACTGCATATCATTCAAGCTAAAAGAATGGCATACCTTTATTTACAAACGATAATTGAATCTGACACAGCGATTTATGGCGCCCTCGTATCTATCAGTGTACCACTTTGTTTTACTGAGTAATGAATACATTTGAAGGGACTATGTCCATTAATAGTCAACCGAAATCAACACATTTTATTTTCATTTATTTCTCTTTTCACCGTGTTTTAATATTTAAGAAGGGTTAAACTTGCGAATTTTGCGGAAATAGTAAAGTCATTTCGTCAAACAGAACGCCACATCACAATACAATTGTGAAAACAATGGCCACTGTTATTTTTCAATGCTTGAAACATTTAATTGCCAGTTTTCAATCACAAATATTTCCATTCAAATCACAAGATTGCATAATAAAAAGAAGTAAAAGAAAAAGAAGAAAAACTCGGTGATTTCGGTGTGTTTGTCAATCACGTTTATAGTGAATATTTTTTAAACACACCCCACTTCCCCTCCCAAAAATGATGTGCAAATTTGACCGCGATGATCGTGCCAATGCAGTGACTCCCGTTTGATGGTTTGTTTGTTGTTGTGTTGTTATATTGGTCTTTATCACCCCAGGAAACCCGATACCTTGTGAACCGTGTAATACCATAGGTGACAGTGCTGTGTAGTTTGGCATGAACTTACATAGGGTAAGTAAATTGGAAAAATTAAAATTTTCAAAGTCCAATTTGAAACAACTGTGTATTAACATTGATAACAAAGGTATTGGCCTACATGTAGAAAAAATCCTGACAATTTATCTTAAAAAATGAGCGAAATGTGGCTCCCTGAAGGAGAAGATCGGGCAAAATGGGCCATGTTCAGGCATTTAGGGGAGAAAAACTGCTTTAATTTGCTAGCCACTACAATAATTAAAGGATTTATACAAACAAGTATGGTGTAGCGCAAAGACATGTCGTGGGTGGCTAGTATACTTGTTGTTTAAGGCAAAGAGAGAAGGCCAGAAAGCCTTGACAAACACCATCATGTCACACCTTATAAAGGTCATCATGTTTACAAATTGGTTGTAATTGTTTGTTTCTGTACATATGAGGATGAATTAATCTTCGCAGAACCGCACTACATTGCCCGCTTTTTTTAATTAATGCGGAATACGCTGAAAAACATTAAACGTACTCAATCGGAACTTTTTTTAGAGGGATGACCAACATTTCAGCTCGCGCTAAGAACCTTCGTAGCAAGTGAAGTCGATATATAAAGCGAGAATTAATATGAAATAAACGCTTATCACTTTCTTCTGGTATGGCTGGAGAGTGGGCGGCTTTGAACAATAAATAAAATGAAAAAGGGCATAAAACGGTGAAAAATACCTGTCTCGGCATGGACGTCGCTATATTGCCTCTCACATGATTGCCTCTCTGTACTGTAATAACCTAAAAAATCTCGGATTGAATCCATGGGGAGATTTCACGATGCATGGACCTCACAGTAATTTCCAACATAAAAACAATTGCTTGGTCCTTTCCTTTGTGTATTTGAGTGTTTCATAAGGCGGGTCATTATAACCACACTGTATAGAGAAACCATATTGTTGAGCTTTTTTTACTACGAAAATATGCAGGTACCATTAAAACCAATAAGTAGAAGTTTCAAATGTTGCAGTCATGTATGATTCACCATACAACAATCCGGCTTATGTTTTCAAGCGAAATGAATAGATTGGTTGCGGATATATACAGATGTGATTTTGTAATAGATACAGATGTGATTTTGTAAGTTAATTTGATGCATAAAATGTCCCTGTAATTCGCGTGGGATCATGATTTCTCGTATTATCCATTAGTTGGATCGAGTTTAAATTGGTTTCAGGTGAATTATTTAATGTGGGCAGGATATAAATTGCCGTATATTTCGTTCTTGTTCACGTCACTTTTATAAACTACAAATAATTGCGATGTATTTGAATTAAATTACGGATGGGCAAAGAAACATAGATTTAATCGATATGAGTAGTTACTTTTTTTTAAAGTATGCAGATGAATGTGACACATTTATCAAGATTTGATGTTTGTTAATCTCTAGTAAAATACTTCATTGACTTTTGGTGACTTAAAGGGGCCTTTTCACAGATTTTGGCATTTTTTAACTTATTCATTAAATGCTTTATATTGTTAAATGTAAACATTGGATCGTAAAAGCTCCAGTAAAAAATCAAGAATAAAATTAAAAAAAGGAAAAGAACATTGCCTGGAGCAGGTTTCGAACCAGTGACCCCTGGAGTCCTGCCAGAGTCCTGAAGTAAAAACGCTTTGGCCTACTGAGCTATTCCGCCGAGTACACATTCTTGACGTATTTTACAGCAATCTTCGTAGTTTCACAAAATTTAACGACAAAAACAGAACTCTCCAAATTATTCAATCGTTTCGCGTTGCAACGCTTTATAATTTTTAGGTTTTAAAATCGTCAAAAGATGCATATAATGGCTATATTAGAGCATGTTAAATGTTCAGTATTACTGTTTCCTCACAAATATCATAACTAAAACGAAAATTTGCGAATCTGAAACAACTTTTTTCAATTTTGTCAATTTACCAAAGCGTGAAAAGAGTCCTTTAACAACAACATATATTATTTCGAAAGCATGAAACCATGTTGACCGGATTATTACATAACAATGTTAAATATCAAGTGCTGGCATTACATATTTAAATAAAAAGCAGGTTTCAAAACCCACACCGTTGTCGACATATTGTGTTTTTATATTGTGTTTAGATACATTGTACTCAATAAACAAGTGGAATAAGATAATTTAAGATATGTGTAAATCATATAGTGGCCTTTTAATGTCACTAATGAAATATTTGATAATCTATCTGATAATGATTCAATTACTGAATATTATAATATTCGTAGTTAATGTGGTTTTCAAAAAGATTGTAACGCTATATTAAACGACCGAAATAAATCATGGTGAACCAATACTTCATACTGGTCATTTATATCGTTTCTTGCATATTGCTATGTGTTCCACCAGTACTCAATGCCTATTCAAATATGAACACATTTATATTGCCGGTATATTTTTATGCTACGTTACGTTAGTCATCATCGCCGAAATCCATGTTTGAATTTATTGTTTTCAAATGAGGAATACATTTTAATGGTATTGTTTTTCTTCAGTATATATTATAAATAGTTATGATATATGACTGATTATTTAACATTGTAGAATTATATTATGATACAGACACCAACGCAGGCATATTCTCAACAATCTGAGTTCGCGATGGGATTGCTTTTGACATCATAAAGCCATATGATACATAATGATTTACATTTTGAAACTCTTTTAGCGAGTTACTTTTATGTCTAGTATTGTGTTGATTCTTCTTTAATAAAATTAACAAATATTTCAAGCATTGATTTTTGAAAAAATCAATGAATTAGTATTTGTCAGAGGTACACAATTATTGTAAATCATTATGTATCATATGGCTTTATAATGTCGCTGTTTTTCGTAATATTTTATAGCTTACTTTATCACACTTAATACCTTTTTATGTGCATAATTTAGCGCGTTTTTATTTTTACAAAGGCTTCATGGTCAACACGCAAAATTGCCTTAATTGTAGATATACTCCAGCTATATTTAATTTTAAATCAACGGCAATGAAATAACAGTTGTATGTTTCTATTCACCTATAATAATAGAAATGAAAAGTAATAAGAATGGAGATAAAAGTAAGGTACGACATCTCGGCAATCACACAGAATTGCAAACTCACATATGTTTCTTTTATTCAAACGATTCTTGTTTGAAGCACTAATGTGTGCTGCAATTGTAAAAAGAGTCTGCTAAAAAATTTGCCTTTAACGGCCACCGGAAAAACTTTGCGAAACCGAAATTTCGCAAACTTAAGTACCCTTTTTCTTGAAGGTTTGCTTATTTGTGATAAAGTATAAGATAAAAGTCTAACTTGTGATTAATAATTGGTTATTTTTGCTTGTTAAATGCGTTTTCTTCACTATGAACTTTATTTGCAAAGTTGGGGTTCCCATGGGATTTTTGTATTTTCCCATGGGATTTTTCATTATCCCATGGGAATTTTGGTTTCTCCCATGGGATTTTTCTCCAGCTTTTTTTATGGGAGAAAAAATCCCATGGGATTTTCAAAAACATAAAACACGTTCGTTTGTGCTTAGTTATCGATTTTAAGCATTGTTAAAGCATTTGTGCTTATTTTCGTTCAATTTACTTTGATAGAAAAAAAATCCCATTTTTTTATGGGAAAAAAAAATCCCATGGGATTTTTTTCTGATTTTTAGAGATTTATTCATGTAACCTTCAGAAACACTACCTTTTAACAAATGATGAGCATTTCTCGCGATTTCAACGCGTTAAATCGTGTTTAAAAAAAATAAAAAAATCCCATGGGATTTTTTGTCCCATGGGATTTTTTTGTCCCATGGGATTTTTTTTCCCATGGGATTTTTTTTCCAATTGGATTTTTTTTAAGGTATAAGTTTCTAAAAGCTATATAATAATAATAATAATAATAATAATAATAATAATAATAATAATAATAATAATAATAATAATAATAATAATAATAATAATAATCGTGCTCAATATGATGAATTTGTACTTTTAAGCGACTAACATTTTTATTCGAGCCGATCGTCGAGTCCGAATGGTGAGTATAAGAGCAATTTACCAGTACAAATAAATCTCACTTGTTTAGAGAACGCTACCGTACTATAAAATAATCTTGATAATAAGTCATATAATTTTTCGACGGAAAATGAAAACAGTCTCCATATTGATGTCAGCAATGTCCCCTGCTATGATAAATATTGACAAAATGAAAAACCTTGACAATAATTCCGTGTCGAATACGCATTAGATTATAGCAATCAAATTCATATAAGCATTGATAAGATAATATGCGAAAATGGGTCTTATGTCAAATACGGCCAGCGTAGCTCCATTCCATAATGTCCGGTATTAAGTCACGTCAAGTTTCGTGGTCGAATTATAGCATAATAATCATTTTCACATTACGCGAATCATATGAGTTTCCCTACATATATTGTGTTAAAATTTATGTTACACTAATGTGCGATGATGAAAAGGGGATTTCGGTAATTCTACATTCGCCCGCCTAGTACCGAAATCCCCATATTTACGCCTTAAAGGGTCAATAGGTCATCGGTATGAATGGTTTTTGACTTCACATGAATGTTAAGGTGAAAAAAATGATATTAATTTTAATTATTAAGCACTGTTGACAGCATTAAGTTGCCTCTCAGTGGGGATTTCGGTAATTCTACACTAGAACTTAAACGCGCGCCGGTACCGAAATCCTGCTGTACAAACCTTCAAGTGTCAACAAAATTATTATAGTGTTTTTTTTCATTAGCAACCAGTGACATGTATTATCTCCCATTCGGTTACTTCTTTTGGAAAATAATTAGCGGGGATTTCGGTACTGCTACATTCGTACGCCCAGAGCCGAAATCACCCATGTTTACGCCAATCCCCCATATTACGCCTTAAAGGGTCTATATGTCATTATGTTTGGGTTTTGGCTTTGCATTAATGTTGATTTGTACACAATCATATTAGTGTTAATCATTTAAACACTCTTATCAGAATATTTTTTCCATTATTAAAAAGTTTATTAATGTGAAAAATGTGTAAACGAATGTAAAAAGGTAAAATGTACATTTAAAACATTGGTTACACAAAAGTATATGTAAATATAACATGACATAGTAATAATAAGTCTTCAGAAAGTATTTTCCAAACAAATCTGATGAAACAAATGATATCGTACTACCTTATTTACAATATGCTATACACTTTTGCAATTTAGTTATCAATGTTTAATCAAAGCATAAATCAGCATATGTTGCCTCTTAGCGGGGATTTCGGTAATTCTTAACAAGCACATAAACCCGCGCCGGTACCGAAATCCCCGCTGTACAAACCTTCAAGTGTAAAAAAATACTGATTTAGGTTTAAATAAAGGGAACAATAGTATTTTTGGCCACCAAAAAGCACTTCCGCGTCAACAAAAAGATTGAAATTATGTCAGAAACCCAGCTTTTCATTGTATATATTGCAATACACCATCGGCCGCCGAGAGCGGAATACTGCGCTTGGCCGCTAAACAATGTAGATTGCATCAAATTAAATGTCAATTTTCGATTTTATTACAAAAATAAACACTGCCTTTTTATAAATATGTCAAGCACGTACACTTAACAAAAAAATCGATATATCTTTATGTAATGTAGAAAAGTAAAGCGCTTTATATATAACAATGTTTTATAATGTCTCTCTGGTTGAGAAAAAAAACTAAACAAAACCATGTAGAACATATAATATGTTTTCATAATTAAAAAAAAATATTTAATGATGCACGTGATGTTTTATAATTGATATAAGTTCACGTGTCATTGAACGAGTTAAGGGAGAGATGCGAATTAAATTACACATAATTAAAAACTGATACTATACTGTCAGCTTGATTTATAAATTGTGTTCCATCGCGCCAATATATTCATTGTTCCATGAAATTGAGTATAAAAGCAAAACGATTGAAATTATGTCAGAAATCCTGCTTTTCACATGAAATGATCTTTAACACTTTATTTATTCCAATCAGGAAAATAACAAATACAATAATAGGGGAAGTCTATACTGTGTATTAGAAACTTGTTGTGGTGATCCCTATCTTATCCGCTCAATACACATCCACCTGGCTACTGTACAGAAAAAATTAGATTTACTTCCAAAATAACTGATTTCATTAATTGCTAACTTGTTGTCTACATTTTAAATTAACAACGATAATGGATCAACATCACCGTTGCACAATTATTAAGTTCACAGTAATCTGTACTTTAAATAGAGCCTAATTAAAGACGGTGCTAATAAAGAACAAAGCGTGAATGTGGATATTAAGAAATAAGATCCTTTTTTGCATGACACTGGCAGTATATCATTTTATCTTATATAAATAAGCGACATTTAAGACATGGATAAAATTAAAATAAGACACATTTGCATCTTTCATTTCTTGAAAAAAAAAATAAGCACGCAGTCACATATAAATAAGATACATTGAAGACACAGAAAAAATAAATAAGACACATTTGCATCTTTCACTAAATTTTCTTAGAAAAACATGTGAAACTGAAGAAAAACATTTATTACTGACACATTATTCTAAAAGTCGACTGACAACTTAAGTTCAAAGAGGGATTTACAATTAAATAAGATCCATTTTCGCATGATGCTGGTTGTAGAGCAAGCAATACATTTCTTACTGACACATTATTCTAAAAGTCGACAGGCAACATTAATTCAAAGAGGGAACCACAATTAAATAAGATCAATTTTCGCATGATACTGGTTGTATAGCAAGTACATGTAGTCACATATTAATTACATCTTGCATTAGTTGCAATAATTTTGTTAAGTGCGCGTGCTTCTGAACGTTGCGTTAAGCGAGAGTGTTGTCATTTTGTTAGTTTTATATTTTGGTATTATGTATGATTATTGCTTGTTTTGAATTTGAAATAAACGCTTTCTGGCAAATAAGCATCGTCTTAATTTTAATACAAATAATGAACATTTGACATACAAAATGTCCAATAACATACCGGCAATAACATTATATATATGTTAATTTCTTTGCATGTTTATACCGAAATTATAGCCGACATCGGCAGTTAGGGAAATTTTGTGACACACTTTAACACATCAAACATGCATGATAGTTCTTTTTTCATATGATATTCCCCTGGTTGCTTACCGGTGTATTGGTGCAGTTGATAACCCCGCCGGGACTACAGTAGGGTGCTAATACACACGTGTATCGTGTTCAATACAATCGTCTTATTTTTAATACAAATAATGAACATTTGACATACAAAATGTCCAATGACATATCGGCAATAACATTATATATATGTTAATTTCTTTGCATGTTTATACCGAAATTATAGCCGACATCGGCAGTTAGGGAAATTTTGTGACACACTTTAACAAATCAAACATGCATGATAGTTCTTTTTTCATATGATATTCCCCTGGTTGCTTACCGGTGTATTGGTGCAGTTGATAACCCCGCCGGGACTACAGTAGGGTGCTAATACACACGTGTATCGTGTTCAATACCCGATCCATGCTACAACGTGTAAGAACGGGAATTTCGGTAATTCTACCTTTTTAAGCTTGCGCACCTCTAATGGGCACATATCCAAATATAATTTAATTAATTATTTTCCTAATCAGCATCATTTCACTAAACTACATGCAAATTTGTAGGTAGGCTTTCCATGCTTAAAAAAATAAACCGATTTTTTCAAAACCACCCTCACGCTCGGCTTTTGTCCAGTTTATTTTCACCACTGGGGTATATAAAAGTTCCATAATTCATTCAAATTTCCAAATATGGGCATGCAGTTGGTGTGTACAGATGCAGTAAAGGTGTTTAAAGTTTAAACAAGATGAAATAAGTATTCTTTTACAGACATTTATTTTTTACAAATTTTAATCTATGGAATAGCGCCATGAAATGTAAGTGATTTCAGCCAAGTAAAAATTGGGTCGGTTAAAAACAAAGTGTCATAAAATTCAAAATAGTATCATTTAAGTTATATTTTAAACTAAGTTTTTATAGAAACACTATATACAGCAAAAATACAAAAAATAGACAAATTTACCTTTTACTTTTTTAAATAAAAATAAAAATGCAACATGCATCATTCGTATTTTCAGCAGTAAATTAATCAATTTAGCCATAACGTTGTTTTAATTTTAAAATTGAAGGATGTGCATACAATTTTCAACATATTTAACAATAAACATAGCTTATGTGCTATATTAAATCAAATTACGTTAGAAAAGAAATAAAACGCGTCGCAAAAAGTATGCGATGTCGGCAGGAATCGAACCTGCGCGGGAAAATCCCAAAACATTTCTAATTTATCGCCTTACCCACTCGGCCACGACAACTTCACATCTGTGTTACCTTAAATTAGATATATATAAGTAAACAGGTAAAAAGGCTCGCTCGATCTTTGAAGAAATCGCGAAATCGTATTTTTCAGATGATAATTGGATCAAAGTCAATATTTATAGTGAAAATAATGTAATCTAAATGAATAAGTTAAACATATATCAAAATTCGAAGTTTGAAAAAAATAAAATGCATCTCTCGGAAATAAGCGATTATTGAAGATCGGCAATGGCTTATGTATGAAGTGAAAGGACAGTTGAAAGTTTCCATTTTGCACGTTAATGATTCTGATAATATGGTGACAAAGGCAGCAGTCATATGTAGTATTGCGTTTGACCGGAGAGTAGCGTGATCTGTGTCGGTGTTGGGCGCTCTGAGGGCGCAATCCGGCTACATAGGTACATAGGAACCTCTAGTGGCTATAGTCCATGGATCGGGTTCGGCAGACAGGGAACATGTAAATTTTTATATGTATGTTTTATATCTTAATTACCTAAACGTATATTTATCCTGGTTACTTATTTACTGAGGTTTGAGTTAGTCGCAATGATTGTAGATACGTTGTACTATATTTAGTAAGTATTTGGAGGACGAGTGGCACGGGCACGCGCTTTATTATCACTTATGCAAGGAACGCGTTTTGTTTATATACGTATTTTTGATATTCCGATAGGCTTAAGGGAGGTAACTTATTCAAGTAAAACGCGATATTTTTTGCGATGCCTTTTTATAACTCTTGTTTAATTAATTACATACGAATTTACAGCTAAATTTAAGATGATTTTTACCAGAAAAAAATTTCGGAGAAAGATATATTGAGGTTTTGATATTCCATAGAATGCGAGTCTCAATATATATTTTCTATTGCAGGGGAGGTAATTTAAAAATTTTAAAGTCTCCGAATTGGTCTTTTTTGTATCTATTTACGTTTATTTTCAAGCTAATGGCGATTAAAAAATTAATTATTATTAGTATGTGCTCACATGGATATTGGTACGGATATATCGTGTTCATATAACTGTTACTACATCCATTTCATTTATCATTACAACAACCACACTTGGGTAAATGAAAGCCAGAATACAGGACATAATCTATAATACTATGAGTTTTACAAATTAACATCAAACATAAATAAATCAAATTATATATCAACGGAGTTTTTAGATCACTTATTTACTTAACCTATCCAACTATAATAGCAAATACAACATAACAGCAAAATTAATACATCCCAGCTTGATTTATGGTCTGGATGTTTGGCAGGCGGGTGGGAAGGAATGATGGTGGCTCTGGGTAGGGCTTTGAATGGCTCCATGGTTGGTTCTCGACTGATTTGTTGTCGCGCGCAGCAAGTGGGTGGATGAGGGTGCTTGTCTCGGGGGTCTTCGGCGGTTGGGTGCTCGGGCCGGGGCCGTATGCGGGCGCGGGGGGGGGGGGGGGGGGGGGGCTCGGGCTCGCTCGGCGTGGGTGCGCTTGTGCGGGGGCGGCGGGTTCTGCGATCTGGGAACTGCAACAATATACAACCCTTCACGACTGACCGACGACCGTAAATTACCGACAGACACCTCCTCTGCCGCTCCAGACAAATGCACAACAATCACATACCACACACTATACACAACCATACACAGATCACCACCAAGGAACCCGGAACACACGGGCGTGGCGCTCTCATACGCGCCACCCGTAATGAGTGGGGGTGTGAGAGCGATACGTGTGTGTGTTCCGGGTCCTACGTACCGGGTGGTGTTGGGATGTGGGTTGCGTTGAGTGTCTTGTACATTAGTAATGTGCGGGACACTCGGCGGGATCCGCTCCTCATCACCACCTTTAGGTAGATAGCACATTAAGGTCTCATTGGCCAACGTGCAATGAACTCTTTTAAAAATTAAAGTATTTGGCGAATACCCCGGAAACCGGGGTAAATTTGACCTACTTTGACTCTAAAATTAATCTTTTTCCCCTGAGAGGTCACAGGGGCAGGTCGGGCTACCGTAACCTCTTGAATAGGCCAGTAGGACCTGTAAATAAACTCTGAAACACACACACTCATTTATCATTCAGGTCGGGCTACACAAATCTCGTGAAGAGGCCAGTAGGACCTGTAAACAAACTCTCATACACACACTCTTCACTCATCGTGGCGCTCTCGCATGTCTGAGGCGATATATAAGACCGATGTCATATATAATACTGTATTCGCTGGTATTTTCGGTTGATATGTTTGATTGCTTAGGACGCAATGAATATAGTGTATTTATATTTAATCGAAGTGAGCTCATTGTTGTTTCTGGCGGTATTCAATTTCTGGTAATAGTTTCGCGATTAAAGACGTCGGTTCTCGGTTAGGTGTGGAATGTTCTTATTTGTTAATGTGCCAAGTGCTTAAAGGCGGTTTATCGCACTTTATTAGTCGGCGTTTCAAGAGAATGGGTAATAAATGCAAATCAGTAGGTGCTTAGAAGACTTAAGTACGGCAAGAACCACAACTCACTCTGCTAGGAACGATTACCACTGCCTGTCTGCAGCAGACGACAAATGATTCTGCTCTAGCAGTGAATGTATATACCAGCTTGTAAACGCCATTGGCCAGTCTAGTGTTAATCATTAAAATATGCACATATTGGCTGCTTTCATGGAAAACGAGGCTTAATGCACGTCAAATAAGATTAGCCTGTGCACAATGATAAGCATATGCAATGCGAACAAGCTAATCAAGGACGACAACAGCGAACAACTTCAGTGCCTTCAGCGCTTTGATTTATATTATACATTATGTCCTATGTTATATGGCGTATAGCTACTTATATATGTGCGTATAAAATATGTTAACCGTCTTTATTTTTTAAATAAATGAAATCATACTGAAACTCTCCGAATTGAGGATTTACATGTTTTGATGAGCTGTCAAAGATTATTACAAACAACAATTATTATCTTTTTTAATGCAGACACTTTAAAAGACTGTGGGTGCGGACCCAGGATCCTGCGATAAATCAAACGGAAAGGTACTTTAGGTACTTAAGCTACGTTGAAGAAACTCGGACATTGTTGACGCCCTGTCTTCAATAAATACTGTTTTTGAGTGAGGTAAAACTTACAAATGTATTTGTTAGCCAATTGACGTTTATCGTGGTATTTTGAAATTATTTTTAAAATAACTGGACTAAGCATTGGTTTCGGTAGAAAAGTACTGCAACAATTTCGCTAGATTTGAACACATTTTAACACTCCGCATTATGATATTTTGATTCAATTTTTCATATTTATACCAAGTGAGTTTTCATTTGACCGCCTTGTGGATACAGATCCATTAGCATGTGCTTGTGTATTATAATAACAATTAATGAGTTAATGTACTACTTACAGTATCGTTATTTTCATCAACATCATCGTTTTCATCGTTATCATCATCATCATCATCAACATAGTCATCATCTCATCATTATCATCATCATCATTATCATCATCATCATCATCATCATCATCATCATCATCATCATCATCATCATCATCATCATCATCATCATCATCATCATCATCATCATCATCATCATCATCATCAACATCATCACCATCATCATCATCGTCATCATCATCGTCATCATCATCGTCATCATCATCGTCATCATCATCGTCGTCATCATCATCATCATCATCATCATCATCATCATCATCATCATCATCATCATCATCATCATCATCATCATCATCATCATCATCATCATCATCATCATCATCATCATCATCATCATCATCATCATCATCATCATCATCATCATCATCATCATCATCATCATCGTCGTCGTCGTCTTCGTCGCCCTCGTCCTCGTCCTCGTCCTCGTCCTGCTCCTCCGCCTCCACCGCATCATCAGCAGCAGCATCGTCATCAGCAACAGAAGCAGCATTATCGTCACTATCACCAACAACATCGTTATGGTCGCCATCGTCGTGATCATCATCATCAGTGTCATCATCATCATCATCATCGTCATTGTTATCGTCGTTGTTCTCCTCCTCGTCGTCGTCATCGTCATCATCGTCGTCATCGTCATTCTCATCATGAACAATTTTAACAACCGTGAAACCTATCGCTCAGCTCATTTTTGCAGTGAATTCGGATGTTATATCAAATCTTTTTGATTAATAGAGTTTGCTGCTTAATGTATTAATAACTAAATAATAATGTTGATAATATTGAAAATAAATGGTTTCAATTTTATTTATCCGTTTAAGATGCAGTATTTGACCAAGTCAATTTGTCGCTAAAAGTATTCATTACACATTCAATCCAAAAAGCGTTACGAGTTGCTATTGAAACTATAATCGCATTCCGATAAAAATGGTGTCTGTATTAGGGCCTGTTTAATTTCTACGCTTCATTGCAATTCATAAATTTTTTTTAAAGGGTACCGGTATATCTAGACACACTCTGTTATCCAAACAATCCTTGTGATCATAAACAAATAAACAATGAAATATAAATAAAATTAGATGATAAAAAATGGTATCTTCCTTTTTGCTGTTGCTAGTTATCAACAGAGTAGCAAAACTTTTAAATATAAATTATATTCAATTCATAGCACGCTTAAAGATTTGAAGTTTATCTAAATCTATAAGCACAAACATATTTATGTTTGTTAATACAAAGCTGTAGCAGTTTTCTGATTGCGCTTGAAAAGATGTGATTGTTGTTGTTGCATTAATAGTATCATTAGTTTGTATTTCCAGATTAGGTATTCCACCATACATTTTGTTTTTAATCAGATGTCTTATAATTGGCATTGCAATATTTCAATAACGAGTAATCAACACAATTGACTTTATGTATTTTTAATTGTTTATCCATATTATCATTAACACTTGAGGGAAAAATAAGCTGTGTCATTTTTTATTTTTTATTTTACTTATGGTTCAGACAACTCTGCTTTTACTATATGCCGTAATAATTATAAGTTTCCGTTCACTTAAAGATATTGTTTTTCGTGTTGGAAAATTTAAATACGAAAAATATTTAGAGACAAGTGTGTTATGTTTGTTTGTCAATTATTTAATTGAAGTAGAAATAATACATCAGTGTACATAATTTTATTGTGTTGTTCCCTTCGTTCTTTACTTTAAAAATACAACTTAACAGCTTTGCAATCAACTGAAATAATATATAAAAAGTAAAAACAATAAACGTTTGGCTTTCTTAATACGATATCATTTCAAACGCTGTTGGAAGGAACCATTGCTTATTAGAGGTTTACAAGGTAATTTACCCAAGTACGCAAATGTAATGGTCGATTGCCCTTAGGCATGATTCTGTTTTATTACTTTAATCCGGTTGTAAAAATGCATGACCGAAGGGTCATCAGATAAGCAAAAACAGGGCCAAAATCTGATAAAATAGCGCTGTTTAGCTGACTGTACGAAAATCCGTATGTCCGAAAATTTAGAATCATGAAAACATAAATATTTTGGCTTAAAAAGGAAATGTAAGAAAATTTAGAATGTAAGAGAAAATACGGTGGTTTTATGGTGTTTAAATCGATTAGAAATAGCAAAACCTAAAGACATTATCTCAAGTGTGATTTTCAAATGATTTTATATGAATGTACACACACGGTAAAACTAGTCTATTAAAATGCAATACCTTCATTGGTTCTCATGTTTTTAATATTTATTAAACATAGGTATTTGTGAACACTTGTTGTTATATAATATTGAAATGTACACGCATACTGAACATAAAATCATTAGCATAACGGCTAAGTTGGTTTTTACTAAGATTGCAATAGTGTTTATTTTATTATTATGAATCTTATGAGGATAATTTTGAAAGTATGACACAGAGTATCTGAAGAAGATATATACATAATCACATATGTTGTTGTTGTTGTGGTTATTGTTTCAATATTTTTATGAGTATCATACATTCAATGACGAATAGCTATTCATTTGTCATACAAACACCATAATTATTATTGGATTGCGGAGATTAAACAAATCGATTCCCTTGTAACTGATATAACTGATACATTTTTTGAGCGACAATTTAAAACTAAATCTAGTATTATTTAAATTTGATTATTTTAATTGCAGACTTTTTTTATTAACCCCAATTAATGTGTACGCAACGTTTCTTTTATTTAAATCGCTGAGTACAAAGCATCAAGCTATTTTTTAATTAATTGACAGTGATCTTTAATGTATGTCATAATATAAATTGAAATCAATCTTAATTAAAGCTTGAGTGGTTGGTTTGTAATAAGTTTTGTAAATGTTGCTGTAGGATATGTATGCACAATAAATACTAACGCTCTGGCATATTGTGATGGTGATATGATTATATATTGCACAATAAATATGTTCTTGTGATAATATTGAGGCTATAATTAGTTTTTGAATTAAGCTAGCTAATTTCAAATAAGATACAAACACATCCCAATCCTAAAATTATCAGTAAGTTATAGTATTGTTTGCCTCTAGGCGCATAATTAATTGAAGGCCTAGTTTATCTGTTAATCCTCGCCCCATGTGGTGTCCCAGTGGGTACACTGATATTAATACACGATGTATTGGTCCATAATTAAATCTTTTATAAAAACATGTCTCTCAGGTGACTGAAAAATGGCTGTGTAGATACAACAAATACTACTACAACGGAGACTAAGATAACACATGTTACAATTAATTTGTCTTCCTTGCGTTCTTCTTATACGACAAACACTTCTAAAACAAAAAAGCAAAAAGCCGCTACTGCTACTGCTTCGGCTACTCTTACTGCTACTGCTACTGCTACTGCTACTGCTGCCGCTGCCGCTGCCGCTGCCACTGCCACTGCCGCTGCCACTGCCGCTGCCACTGCCGCTGCCACTGCCACTGCCACTGCCGCTGCCACTGCCGCTGCCACTGCCGCTGCCAGTGCTGCTGCTGCTGCTGCTGCTGCTACTGCTAGTGCTACTGCTACTGCCACTGCTACTGCCACTGCCGCTGCCACTGCTGCTGCTGCTACTGATAGTGCTACTGCTACTGCTGCTGCTGCTGCTTCTGCTGCTTCTGCTGCTGTTGCTACTGCTACTGTTACTGCTACTGATACGGCTACTGATACGGCTACTGCTACTGCTACTTCTACTGCTACTTCTACTGCTACTGCTAGTGCTGCTGCTACTGCTACTGCTACTGCTACTGATTCTGCTACTGCTACTGCTACTGCTACTGCTACTGCTACTGCTGCTGCTGCTGCTGCTACTGCTGCTGCTGCTGCTACTGCTACTAATGATAATAATTCTCCTTCTACTTCTCTTTCTACTATTGCTAGCGATGCTTCATAATTTATTTTTAAATGTATCATTTTGTTAAAACAGGAAAGAACTGTTATATATATTTTCTTAAAGGTGTAAAGAATCTAAACTTTTCTGCGATTAAAGTTTTATTTAACTGGATTAGTATAGGCCACATAACAGACGCTATTGTACTGATTTGTACTAAACAACATTTTGTCATAATCAACAGTTTTAACATGCCGCAGTTTCCTTGGAAGTTAACCTTTGATTGGAGTTATGTATAAAACATTAACAAGGTATTTGTTGACAGTTTGTCCTGTCACAATTATATATCAGTTGAGCCAAACGTGTGATAAAGATCCCTTTTGGGGTGGCGATAAATACTATTTATATTGTTCAACAGTGGGAGACTGAGAAAACATATGTTACAATTAATTTGTCTACTTTGCCTGCTTCTTCTTTATATATTTTTCTTGCTAATCGTTTAGTTTTAGTTAAGTAGGTATATCAATTTACATTTTTTGATAGATATTTATTTGGATAGTAATAGTATGTTTTATTTGACTTGACATCATTGAACCGGTTTATTCATTGATAAGATCGGGATCTCCACAGGTGTTTAATCTCGATTGTTAGGTGGGGAGAAGGGTCCGAATGATAATGTTGTCGTCGGCTTACGAATCACATTTCACAAGTTTTAGACAAATATGCATACGTTATAAACCTAATTTAAGTATTACATAGATAATAACTTATCTTTATTTTGATGAACTACGTTTAAGGTATAAAACTATGATTATCTATGTGTTGTGTGCCGCATACATACCATCTTGCTTTTTTAAATTTGATCACAACGGTCCGAAGTCATAAACATTCATTATGCATGGTTGCTAAAGCACAGTGTATACTAACTAACCTATGTTTATTGTTGTTTGCTAGGGTTATTATTTTTTTTATTTTTTTTTTATTTGGGGTGGGGGGGGGGGGGGGGCTTTTATAGAAGATTTCAACTAGTCCTTCAATTAACGAAAAAACATATTGGTATAGGAAATATAAAAGAGTAATAGACAGCTTCATTCATGCTGTTCTATTATGGTGTTTTAACGCATATAATTATGTATGGTTGATGAAGCACATTGTATGCTACCGATGTTTATTGTTGTTTGATGATGATGTTAAGTTGGTGTTGCTGTTGTTGTTAATGATGATGATGAGGAGGAGGAGGAAGAAGAAGAAGAAGATGATGATGATGATGATGGTGGTGGTAGTAGTGACGACGACGACGATGATGATGATTTTGATAATGATAATGAGATTTGAATTAAATTAATGCGCAAAGATTTTTCTTTTTAGCGGCCAAGTGCAGATATCTGCGCTCGGCCGCTGTAAGGGTTATGTAATATTTGCAATCTACATAGGAGTCAATAGCAGATACCAAGCACCATATGCTTATGAGAAACAAAAGCAAAATATTGGCAATCGCTGAAATCTCGAATATGACTTAATCATTTTATTAAATGAAAACCGGTAACTATTTTAAACGGTTATTATATTGCAACAACTTAGCGTTGTTTATCCAAAAGACCATTGTTATAATTACAGGGACGTCAATAGGCCAAACTATTCAGGAAATATGATTTGAGTCGTCAAGGATAGATTTTGAGATCAATGTACGTCCGATGAGATTTAAAGGGAGTTGGAGGCGTAGGGACAGATTCGTTCGAGTACGCGATCATTTGAGAACAAATAATGTTGAAGCTTTATCGGAATTCCGGAAATTTGCGATCGGTACCGATTTTTCCAGGTTCTTTTTTATTGATTCTGATAAGTTAGCGGCCGGCACGGACATGAATATTAACTGACGAAAACCTCTTCGCTACTTTCCGAAAATCTTCGACATGTTGCAAATATCCGTAATATTCCGCATTGTACTCACCAGAAATTGCAACTAGAAAGACTACAATAAATCAATTAGCTACGGCTCGGGCGGGGATTTACCTTTTATCCCTGTAAGGGACCTAATGCCCCAGACTACCGGCTATTTTTTCCGGAATTCGAACTTGATACACTTGATATCCCTGAATTAAATATTTATATCCGCAATTTTGATCTCTAGAGTGCTGACTGTTAGTATTGTATTTGACTGGAATGACTGTCGATTATGTGTTTTTAAGATTAAAACAAGCTTACGAAGAACTTTGTGTTTGCTTTTTTGTACGCTTTCTTTTTAAAAATGTATTGTCCGCCACGGACGCAACAATTGACCAAATGTACCAGATTGTGGTCTCTTTAAAGTGCTATGTTTTTACTGCCGTGATATCTTTAACAAACTACACATTAGTGATCGTGGACGTTTTATACTCTTATTGAATTTGTTTCCCCAAAATATGCTCTTCTATTAGTAGATGTTTAGGTGACGATGTTCTAATTATAGATCTTACACGGCCAAGAAACACTAGATAGGTCTTTGCAAAGAGAGCTGTTGGATATCGTGAATGCGTTCAATGTGGCCTGTTTATTTCAGAAAGCTATGTGCAATGTTTTATGGGGATTTCTATTAAATTGCCAATTGCAAAATTTGATTTAATTCATTCGGACCTACAAGCGGGAAACTTCTTCATTAAAATTCAATGGGCTTTTAAGAAGTTCGTTGAAAGGCCAAATTTGACGTTAAACAGCAACGCCGAAAAAATTGCTACTCAGTCTTATTTATCACTTTTTTTGTAAGATATACCAGTAGACGTTCTTCAGTGAAATTAAGCAAACACACAGTGCCGACAAATATGGAAATTTTGCCAAAATTTAGGTAAAAATTACATCCTTCTTTGTGACTGTGTCATGATTCTTGATGGTACTTTCAATTAGTATGTAGACACCTTTTCATGCTTGATGAAACTTACATCTTGCCTGATGTCCAATGTCTATTTACATTCTGCTTAATGGTATCATGCATGTGTACAGATGCAACATTCTTGTTCGTTAATTGCATGCTGCATATGTGTATGTTGGTTTGTGCAGAGAGACTTGTGCAATAGGCGCAGTGCATAATGGAATCAAATATTAATGCGTTTAATAAATTAACGCGATGGTAAGATGTGAGTTTCACCCAAGCACAAAGCAACATACTATCATGCATGATACAATGATGTCAATTGACAGTCATTCCGAAATGCTACGGAGGACTACGGAAATTTACGGCGTATAACGGAAATTTTATGTTATAGGAGAAGTTGCGCACCTTTGTAAGATATTTGCTACTGAACCGAAATTAACCGCGTGTTTGTAGACTTAACTTTTTTTTGGTTAATGACTAACCATAATTTTTGTACAGTAATTTACCTTCAATAACCAATGAAAGTCTATGGATATATTTCAATATATGCTACTAATGCATGTATGCAGAGCTCCAGATAAGACGCTTAAAGTCGTAAAAAATTGAATTAAATTTAGTAAAAAAGTAGACTTAAATTCTGTGCGTACGGTTACACATTGGAAAAATAAAATAAGAATTCAAAATTTGTGATCATGCGTAAAACTCAATATCAATGCATATAATGTAAACATTTTATCAATGAGTTCCCACTCGTCTAGGCCCTCATTACAATTATGAAATCAACAGCACTTTAACGTTATTATGAATAACCGACCATCTTTACAACAGTCGAAAAGCCGAACGTTTTCCATTATCTGGTCCTTTTATCGCAAAAAGTCTGCTGTAACCCGGCAATTGTCATGAACTCTTTTTAGACTATAAACCTTAATGCGGATGTGCCAAAAATTATATTTACCTGAAAAAAAAAGAATTAATAATAGACTTTAAGGCTGGATTATTATAGAGTGTAAACCAAGATTTTGCTGAAAAAGTTATCTGGAACTTTGCATGTATGTTGAGAGGAAATCGATTACATAATTTCAAATTTACTAGAGTACTTTTATATTGCACCACATAAAATGCTATAAAACTATAATATTGAAGTGCACATATAAACTTTATTATAGATGGGTAGGTATTTCGTGTCAATCTCTTTCACATATGAAAGAGCTGTTGGCCATGCTGCTTTAAGTACATATAGATGCATGACACAATTTAGATTAAGCAAAATAAAACACTAGGTATTTGCCAAGAGTCAAATATATACGAGCAGTTAGAGCGTAATCGTGCACAGCGAGACTTACTCATGTAGAATTGAAACTCTTATTGCTTTCTTTCGAAATAATTTCATGTGTCCGATCTAATATGCAATATGCCCGGTGGTTTTTTTTGCGGATTAATGTTCCGTTTTAGATCCATAATTAACGAATGCCTCAATATTTTCAAAAATTAACACCGGAATAATGTTCACCGACATTTTTTCATACAGATTGGATATAAATATTATAGAGTTTAACAAAAAATACATTAAGCCCTGTTCTCCCGGCACACGTGCTGGACACACAGGTGGTTAGCGTGTGGCTATGATAATAATTAGTGAAAACATCTTTTTGAATGATAAATAATCATATTTAAACGAAAAATCAAATGTTCTATAAAAAAAAATCACTATCGTTTTATATATAACAAGGTATCCAACTCGAAATCATCCGAAAACGGGGTGCATCGTTTTGAGCAGCCATTACTAAATTAATTTTGCAGCGATTTTCATGACCCGGTCTTATTCAACGCAGAAATGAATTTCCTTTTAGGAAATGTATATATATTGTTATATTTCTACACATGCTGGGTCAAATTTTAAGAAATAAAGCTATACATAATTCGCTTGACCCAGTTGTGATCGATCAGACCGTATTTATGAATGAAATCTCCAGTTGTAAAGACACAACTCCGCATTGGAGCAATGAAATCACTCTTGTGTTTAAAATGTCAGTTGGTTGAAATGTATGTAAACAAAGGTTTGAAAATGCGCTGGACAGTTAGTTTTGATGCATAATGCTACGGCAAGCACGGTAAGAATGTTTTTTTCATACGTTTTATTGAATTATGGTATCGAGGTTCGTGAACTTTGCAGGGAAAATGCCCTTTTCCCCGTGAAGATTTCAGTCATGAATACTGTCTGATCGATCACAGTTTGGTCACGCGAGTTGTGTATCGTGTTATTTCTTAAAAGTTGACCCAGTATTTGTAAAAATATTGCAAGACATATACATTTCCAGAAAGGAAATTTATTTCTGCGTTGAATAAGACCAAGATCGTGAAAATCGCTGCAAAATTGATGAAGTAATGGCTGTTTAAAACGATGCATCCCGTTTTCGGATGATTTCGAGTTGGATACCTTGTTGAATATATATTTAACTTATTTTTTTTAAAGAAAAGTTGATTTTTCGTTATAATATGATTACTTATCATTCCAAAATATGTTTTCACTAATTAGTATTATAGCCACACGCTAACCACCTGTACCTGGACACTTTTAAAAAACACTATACAAATTCAAGTACTTATGTACTTAATTGATTGTAAACAATGACGGTTGAAATCCGTGCGTGGGAATTTTTCTGGTAACCAAGAGCGACGTCAACGTTCATGACAAACCTGTTTATATGACATTTATTTATTGATTTTTTCCAACTTGATTGAAAATTATGTTTTATGATATTTTAATACATGTAGATGAAGTAGTTGTTTTCTCAACGAGGAGTACAATAGTTGTACAGTACTAGACACGAGTACTTGTAACTTTCAGGTTTCTCTTTATACCACAGACATTATATAGTCATAAAATGATAAATATGTGTTTATAGAAATTGTAATTATAGCATGGTAAACAGACTAGAGAAATCTGAAAGTTTCACGCACAGGTCTGTGGCAATGGGGGTTTGGGCTACTTTATAAATATGAGGTCGATATGCAATGCACATCGGTAGATTACGTCTACTGTAATTATTTGGACTAGGGAAGGGCCACAATTCCAACACATCAGCCCCGTTATGTCCTGAATTAAATGCATGTATAATTTCTTGAGTGCCAATTGCATCTTACAAATATCAAAAACATTCACGGCAGTCAATTCATTGTGTAAACCTACTGGTCTTCATGGCAATAATGAACGTATTTAGTTTAATGGAGATTATATAACGAAGGGAACTAATTCAGCTTATTCAGTTTACTAGTCAAAATGATTCGGATGTTTTCGCTTTTTTTTCCGAAAAGAAATTTATTCAACATACGGAAAATAAACGCGCGCCACCTGTTGTCATAATTTAGTAACTTGCATTCTGCTTACTGCCTGTTGCTAACTGCCGTTGTTAATGACGCTTAGTGGCAAAACCGATTATGACTGGTTTCAGGAATAATGAACACACAAACATTGGATAGTCACCAAGCATGTTGAAACAATCATCAAGTATAACCGATAGAGAACAAGCATGTTGGAACTGTCATGAAGCATGTTAGAATAAACATCACGCATAATGTAAATATTCATCATGAATGATGTAATGTTGCAGCAATCATCAAGTATAAACGAATAGACAACAAGCATGTTAGAATTGTCATAAAGCAAATTAGAATAAGCATCAGTCATAATGTAAATATTCACCACGAATGATGTTACTTTTACCTAAATATCCTTCCATAGACATGTGTTGTTACTAAAATAGACATAGAGATTTGAGCATTGGGAGTGACCTAATCATACTGTGCTTTAGCAGTATTACGAAATACCGTTAGTGCCATCGTGGTTACACATTAAAATCCAGAGGGCGAGAACGCGATAGTACGATGGCGACAATGTGACAATACGATGATGACAGGGTGACAATACGATGGCGACAATGCGATAGTACGATGGCGACAATGCGAGAACGCGATAATACGATGACGACAATCAGACAGTGCGATGACGACAGTGCGACAATACGATGGCGACAGTGAGATAGTACGATGGCGACAATACTACAGTTCGATAGTGCGATAATACGATGACGACAGTGCGAAAATACGATGACGACAGTGCGACAATACGATGGCGATAGCCGACAGTGCGATAGTACGATGGTGCCAATGCGATAACGCGATAGTATGATGGCGGCAATTCGAAAATGCGATGGCGACAGTGCGACAATACGATGGCGACAATGCGATAGAACGATGGCGACATTGCGATGATACCACGGCGAAAGTACGATATGACTATCGCATTGTCGCCCCCGTACTATCGTACTGCCGCCATTGTATTGTCGCACTGTCGCATTGTCGTCATCGTACTAGCGCGTTTTCGCAATCGTACGAACGCATTGTCGCCATCGTATTGTCGCACTGTCGTCATCGTACTTTCGCGTTCTCGCATTCTCGCCCTCTGGATTTTAATGAGTAACCACGGTGGCCCTAACGGTATTCTGTACAGTAAAGTGCGTAAAATCTGGAATAACAATTTATATGCCGAAAACAGATGTTGAAAACCCGACTTTGTTTTATAAGTAGTAGTCTAAATATACAATGAGTTTTCCGAGCATTAAATAAACATATTAAAATAAAATTCATGTTCGTATCGGTTGAAGTTCTTGTTAATAGTAGAAGCAAAGAACACAATAAAACGCTGATTGGGTTTACTAATTTGAGGCAAGAAAAAACACATCGCGCTATTATATATAACATATAACGCGCATCCGCAAAGTTCGAGCGCCCGTCTCGGTGCCGTCGTTTCCGGTGAAAGTTTCGCACAGGAGCTACCGAGTTTGGATATGAGACCACGAATCATGGCTTGACTTGATATATCAGTCAGCGTAGAACCTGACCAGACTGCGCGGTTGGACAAGCTAGGATGGAACAACTTTGGCCGCATATGACATAAGACCCATTTTCGCATGACGCGGGTCATCTGACCTTTATAATGTGTATATAGCTTTGAATGGAATTTGCACATAGTTTTTGGCATGGACTTATTGTTATGTTAATGTGTTGCACGCTTTCAAAAGCAGAGGGCATATATAAGATCAATTATACTACGGAGTTCATTTTCTGTTGCAAAATGAAATGCAATAAAGATTGTTACTCAGCGGTGTGTACAGTATGACCGCGTTGTCTGTCTGCGATGCATATATACTGGTTCTAAGCTGGCATACTCACCAATTGGACTCAACCATCTGCTCGAACAAGAAATGATAAGTTCCACTAGCATAAACCTTTAATTGTAACTCATTTTAAAAATATTCATGTTATTTATAATATTCAATTTATTATTCAAAATTATAATTATTATTTCCTTTATTGTTGTTTTTCGCATTAAGAAACTTATTCGGCTTACGAAACTGAAAAATCCCATTGGAAAAAAAATCCCATGGGATAAAAAATCCCATGGGATAAAAAATCCCATGGGATTTAAAAATCCCATGGGATTTTTTGTTTTTTTTTAAACACGACTAAACGCATTAAAATATCGTAGTTGTTCATCATTTCATAAAATATGATGTTTCTGAAAGTTTCATGAATAAATCTCTCAAAATAAGAAAAAAATCCCATGGGATTTTTTTTCTCCCATTTAAAAATGGGATTTTTTTATTACTATATATTTATATATATAATTGGCATAAAACCAATATACAGTCCTTAAATAACGTTAAAATACTTGCAAACGCAAATAAAACACGTTTTTTAAAATGTTCAAAATCCCATGGGATTTTTCTCCCATTTGCAAATTATGGGAGAAAAAAAATCCCATGGGAGAAAAAATCCCATGGGAAAATCGAAAATCCCATGGGAAAATGCAAAAATCCCATGGGAACCCCAACTTTGCTTATAAATTTCATAGTGAAGAAAACGCGTTTTTTGAGTGAAAATAACCAATTATTAATCAACGATAAGACTTTTATCGCATACTATGTCTCAAAGTAGCAAATCTTTAAGAAAAAGGGTACTTAAGTTTGCGAAATTTCGGTTTCGCAAAGTTTTTCCGGTGGCCGTTCTTTCTTAAATTAATCACATTCGACGTCATGGTATTGTACTTGAGTAGACAAAAGTCTCTAAAAAGTACGAAATAATATGCCTCGGTAGAACACTTAATAATGGTCATCCAATTGCATTTAGATTCAGGCCTAAAAGGTAGACGTATTCAATAAACATCCATGCAATATACAATACAACGTGTAAAAAACATTTTTGAAAACTAAATTAACAAAAAACGATCAGATGAAATATCATTTTACAAACATCGGAATGCTATTTATAAGCTATGCATCGTTTATGCACATTTAAGTTTGCTATTTATTATGTCTTTCAGTTTTGCGACCTAGTGTTTTTCAGTGGTAACACTTTAATCAATATGTAATGCAATTTGCGTAAATACAAGATGCTGTAACGTGTATTATCTCTTATCTCGTTAAGTAATTCTGTCACGTAATCGTTCGATTACACGTCATGCGCAAATTGCCGTAATGACGTATTAACTGCAGTTTATTACGTGGCGAAAATGGCAAGTCAGTCCCGAACTTCCTTTCGTCAGTTCATCCGTATAATAACGTGTAATGAAATATAAAACAACACAGTCATATATGAATTATAATCCAATTTAATATCTATTTCAATTTCTTTATATATTGTTCATTTCTCCAAATATTTAAAATTCTGCATTCGCAAATGCATCCGTGATAAAGTAAGATAAATACAGTTTCATGGCTACTTGATTGGACCTTTATCCGTTCACATCTAAATCTATGCGAAGTGTCTTATTTTCCGAAAAAAAACATGTACATTTTAATTGACAAGTGAAGTAGCATTAAACAAAATTAGCTTCTATTCAATTTTTATTGGTCAATATTATTCGTCTCCGCACGCACTAATTGTTGATTGTTTAAATCACTTATTTACCAATTAAACCACGTCGTCGGAAATAGCCCGAATTGCGTTGTCCGTTCGATCTCTGTCGACCGGATGTTTTGAATTTAATTACAAGTAATATATCTGAGGCGAGGCGGATGGTATTTTCACAACCAAATTAAATTGACATCCTTAATGTATATACCTTTCGGTAAGCCTAACTGCGTTTTAATGTAAACATATTCCTATGAAATATTTTGATCAAAATTATATAATTTAACTATAATTATATTTATATTCTCTATAATTAAACTTAAATTAATAATTTCCAAAATTCAAATATTCTATTATTATTAATTATCAATAAAAGATTTATTAATAATTTCCGATTTATATAGAATAATTACTTATAATATTCATCACGTTGCATTAAGATAAAAGAGGTATTTATGATTTAAAATTATGTATAGTTGTAATATTCAATAGTATTCATTACGTTACAATTCTTCTTTGGTTGTGTAAGTGATTTCATTCCAATAATTGGTTAATCTTTTGAGTCTTGAGCAACGCGGTATAGGGTAAATGGCGTTTATTATCTCTAAGTTACTCACGACAGTCGTTTAGTGCCCGTATTGTAATCACAGGTTTTATTGAGTCTTAAAGGGGCCGTTTAACAGATTTTACGTTTTCGTAAATTGACAAAATTTTAAAAAAAGTTGTTTCAGGTTCGCACATTATCGTTTTAGTTATGATATTTTTTAGGAAATAGTAATACTGGCCATTAACAATGCTCTTAAATATCTATTATATGCATCATTTGACGATTTGAAAACCTGAAAATTATAAAGCGTCGTTGGGAAACTACATCCGCTTTAAGCATGAGCATGGATGGTCCAGTGGTCTAAGCGGGAGACTTTTTACTCCAGAACTCCAGGGGTCAGTGTTTCGAGCCCTGTTGAGGGTTACTTTTTTGCTTTTTTAAACTGTATTTTTGTTGTTGTTTTTAACTGGAGATTTTAAGGTCAAATGTTTAAATTTATCAATATAAAGCATTTAATGACAAGCTTAAATACATTTCAAAGTCTGTTAAACGGCCCCTTTAAGCCACGCGGTATCCGGTAAATGACGTCATTCCTCTCCCATAAAGTTCGCTCTGAGCGTTAAGTGGGAAGGTCATCCTCACGCTTATTTTTTCACCCGCACCAAGCTGCAGTATGGTAGCCCCACCACCTTGATGCTGCGTGGAGCCGGTGCGATCGTCACATAAAGTCTTGAATACCGCTAAACCGTTTCTGGATATAGCCAGATGCATGTAACTATGTGCTCCACATACTGCATTCAGCGAGAAGAAATAAATGCCTGACTGTGGAGCTGTGAATTCACCGGTCTTGATGTTAAAGCTATTGCCGACGTTGGTAATGACGTTATCGAAACGTATCACATTTCCGGTAGAGATCACTTGACTTTTGTCCAGCGTTACTGAGAAAGCTGTGGGGACTCCACTCTCTGAAATTATAGATCACTATGAGCGTACTCGGACACAAATAAAGCGAATCTTTAAGATTTTTTTTTTACTAAATATGGGAGCAATACATGTGAATATTTGGACGAGGAATGTGCAAAAGTAATAGCAATTTGAAAAAAAACAACATGTATAGGCGACAAGAGTTTCGTCTAAGTCATGAAAAAAATACTACACTATCTGAGTGAGACACTGCGACAAATGTCAAGGGATAAGCAGCCTCGCGTGGCGGCCATGAGAAACCTTAACGTTCAATAATCCACTGAAGGTCCCAATTTTACATGTACGTTGTGGCGTGATTTATTTTGATTTATTATTAAATGAAATGGTACTAAGTAGTCTTAGAAACGTTGTTTAGCACTATAATATGTTAATTGTAAATTGTGCATGGTAAATTGGCTTATTGAAGGCATGGTAGAGCGCCGCCTCATTTAGAGGACTCGAACGTGGCGCTTCTTGTTGGCCTCAGACAGTTTGCCTCGCGCTACGGTTTAATGTGTTCACGCATTTTGACACTACACGTACACTGCCAAAATACGTGTAAACGGTTATGTGCAACATTTATGTTTGTAATGCAAAAATTAAGTGTAAGATATACTCACGTCTAAGTGTGAGTCCAGCATAGTCTGAAAGTAATTTAACACAATGGCATGAAAACCGATGTACACCAGTAAAGACCACAAATCAGTGTTACATAAAGTATACGCAAAAAATTGCTCCCTGTCCTTACACATTGTTACAGTTACTTTCTACTTTACTCCTACATTTACTAGAGCTACTAATACAGGTGTTGGCACATTAGTTCTACATGTACGCGACGTCTACGGAGGCTTCTTAGATTAAGGTTCATTTTTAAAATTCATATAATAATAATAATAATAATAATAATAATAATAATAAAGACATTGTTTACCGGTTTCGGGTATTAAATAATTCACATCTGATTTGTGAACGTCTTCTTTCTTCTTCAGATTTATAGGTACAGTCCTGCACCATGCATTACAAACCAAAACTGTCACCAAGGTAACAGCAATTAGAGGCTTTATCATCATGAAGCTTTTTGGGCGACACCAACAGCGTTTTTTATGGCAAACCTGCAGTAGTAAAAAGTATATTTGGAATATGCATAATCCTTTATTTAATTTTTAATTGAGACAATTTGTATCACAAGTTTTTAAATACGATACGTCGGAGCAGTGGTCTAATGGTAGGACGCTGGCTTAGAGATCGAGAGTTCCCTGGTTCGAATCCCTCCCTGACCACTGGAATTTTTCTGAGCAATAAATTTATCCCACATTTGCTCCTCTCCACCTAGGTGTATAAATGGGTACCTGTGAGGGAAATAAGCCATTGTGCCGTGGCTGCATACTGCGCCAAATATGTTAACGGACGACTTATGACCCAGTGACCAGGGAAAAAAATGTGAAGCACCTCTGAACGCACATATTGTATGAAAAGGGCGCTATATAAATGTGGTTAAAAAAGATATATGTTAACATTGGTTTTAATGGTCACCTGGTAAGATGACCTCTATCATCTATATTGAACTCTAATTTGAGTTTGAGTGTACAATCTACCTGCTGGAAAAAAATGCAATCTAAGTACACAATCGTCTGCATTATAAATCGGGTCAAACTATAACAATCACATGAGATTTCTTATTAAAATTCACATCTTATTTGTCTTCTGGCATTTGCAGCGTATTTACCATGAAGGATTTTACATACAACTGCCTCTAAACAGACAGCTACATTCTCCAAATAAAATGTTTTAATGTGTATATATTAGTAAATAACCGATTGACCTTCGTTCATCTCGTGCATACAAAACAAATATGTCTTCTTTCAATCTATGTATTATTTTTTACTACTTTTCACTTTAAATGAGCTAAAAGCACCAATCACATTTGAAATATTGTAATTAACCGAATTCAAAATATCGTACGTAATTATAAGCCTAGTTAAACCAATAAAAAAGACGTATGAATGCCAATAAGTCTAGTTTTCCAAACATTCTGTAATTTATTCCGCATGGATTTGCTTATTTGATTTATTTAAATTTTAATAAGTTAATATGTATACTTTATATATATATACTTAATAGAAATATAAAAATGTACAAAATACTTATTTGAGCAATTTATCATAATTGTCTATTTGATTTGGTATGTAATATATAATACTTGTTATAAAGCAATAGCCAGTGATAAATAAATAAGGAATAATTAATATTTCAACAATTACTATAAGGTTATGCAACAGAACGTCAACTTACTTGACAAAATAGAATATCGCTAAAATTAAGTAATCCGACAACAAACACGTATGTTTTTGAGTATATAAACCTCCAAGCTGAAATGTATTTCTTTAAATACGTACGATGAGTGTAACTGACGAAGCGATGTTTGTGGATCACGCGTTTACATACGTATTCATCAGTGACTCGTTGGGTCGACAACATACGTAGGCCAGGTGACGGGGATGAAAGATGTCATAAGAAATCCATCAACAAATGCTTATAAGCAAGCGTGATCGAGGGAGTGCCTCAACAACATTTTTTTCCGATATTCGTGGTCCTCGACTGTTTAAAAAAAACTCTCAATATGTTTGGATCGCAACTCGGTTTAGAATGTTATAACACACAGGTGGTTAGCGTGTGGCTATGATATTAATTAGTGAAAACATCATTTTGAATGATAAATAATCATATTATAACGAAAAATTAACTTTTCTGAAAAAAAAAAGTATTTCACTATCAAATATATATATAACAAGGTATGCAACTCAAAATCACCCCAAAACGGGGTGCATCGCTTTGAACAGCCATATCTTCATAAATTTTGCAGCGATTTTCACGATCTCGGTCTTATTCAACGCAGAAATGAATTGCCTTTCTGGAAATGTATATGTCTTGCAATATTTTAACAAATGCTGGGTCAACTTTTAAGAAATAACACGATACACAACACGCATGACCCAGTTGACAGTGATCATGCTGTCTTTAAGACTGAAATCTTCACGGAGTAAAGGGCAACTTCCCTACAAAGTTCATGTAGTTCGATACCATAATTCAATAAAACGTATGAAAAAGCATTATTACCGTTCTTGTCGTTACATTCTGCATCAAGACTAACTGTCCAGCGCCGTTTGAAACCTTTGTTTACATACATTTCAACTAACTGACATTTTAAACATACGAGTGATTTCATTGGTCCAATGCGGAGGTGTGTCTTTACAACTGGAGATTTCATTCATAAAGAATACATGATCACTGTCAACTGGGTCATGCGTGTTGTGTATCGTGTTATTTCTTAAAAGTTGACCCAGCATTTGTAAAAATATTGCAAGACATATACATTTCCAGAAAGGAAATTCATTTCTGCGTTGAATAAGACCGAGATCGTGAAAATCGCTGCACAATTGATGAAGATATGGCTGTTCAAAGCGATGCACCCCGTTTTGGGGTGATTTTGAGTTGCATACCTTGTTATATATATATTTGATAGTGAAATTTTTTTTTTCAGAAAAGTTAATTTTTCGTTATAATATGATTATTTATCATTCAAAATGATGTTTTCACTAATTAATATCATAGCCACACGCTAACCACCTGTGTTATAACATAGCAACAAAAATATGTTGCTCTATTGATATAGAGAAATACAATAATAAATGTGAACTTCATGAAGCGAATAAATGGATTCCAATGATCTCCAATTTTGATGTGACCGTGCTGTCTACATAAATTGACACGTGGCCTTTTAATTGGAGATGACCCACCGTGCGTTGGTAAAGTTCAAACAAATGTTCGTATTAGTAGTTGCTATTCGTAGTATATTGCAATTTATTCCATATCCTCCAAGACAAACAGGCAATCAACATGCTAATGTGTGACACATTTACATCGCATTTTACATTGCACACCTTTGTTGTAACAAGTAATGCTGCAAGTATTTTCTTCGGCGAAAATGCGCTTAGGAATATATCACAATGTGACATTTACTTGGCATTGTTTGCGTTTTAATGTCATTTAGGATGATACTTTCGTATAGTGCAAATGCATTCATAGTTTAGAAATGCGAGTTATGTGTTTGTATTTGTTTTTTAAGGAACATTTCTCATATTGAGACTTATGATATTGATATGGAATTTCAATTTTCAACCGTAGACAACAATATCGTTTCGAGAATGTATACAAACGTAAAGAACAGTTTATGATGCGAGTAAGGAGTATTGATATTTGGGGAAACAAAATAACAAAAATTGCCAGTTTAATTTGCAAGTGGAATCAACCCTTATTGGAACTTTTTCCGTATTCCACTTTCAGAATTATTCTAGAATAGACAATACATTGCCTATTTAAATCAAATAAAGCTGAACCGAATCAATAGTTTTTTTAAGCCAGGAGAGTAGTGAGTGTACTGCAGTGAAGTTCTTTACCGCTGGCCAACTAGAGACAGGGGGCCGTTTCATAAACGATCGTACGACAATTTTAAAGGGACTGTCCAACAGATTAAAACGTCGTTTGACGCGAATCGATATTTTGGGAAACTACGAGGATTGCTTATATAGCTAAAAAAATACCTCCGCATTTTGACGTGAGCCTGGATGGTCGAGTGTTAACGTCGGGAGACATTTTACTCCAAGCCCCCATGACTCTAGGGGTCAGTGGTTCGAGCCCAGTAGAAGGTTAACGTTTTTTCTTCTTTTTTAAAGGTGTATTTTTATTTTTGTACTGGAGATTTTTAGTTCAAATTTTTAAATTTATCAATATAAAGCATTTAAAGCTTTAATACATGCCAAAGTCTGTTGGACGGCCCCTTTAACTTACGAGAGAATATTGTAATCTTAATAAGTAGACGAACTAGCTCGCCATACTCGTCAAATATATACGACGCTTGAGATGCCAATGAAATTAATTAAGTACTGAAAATATATAATCATATGATATGAACTTTAGCAATTATGTATCTTCGAAAAATCAATCGTATCGTAAATGTGTACTACGATGTTTATTGAAACGGTCCCTGTAACTGTTTGCATCTATATCTTCGCCTATTGTTGGCGATTCGAAGTGTACTAGTCATTTGAAAGGCTCATTCCTCGC
This sequence comes from Dreissena polymorpha, assembly GCF_020536995.1. NCBI lineage: Eukaryota > Metazoa > Mollusca > Bivalvia > Myida > Dreissenidae > Dreissena > Dreissena polymorpha. Next base: position 43,565,339 of record NC_068367.1, read on the forward strand.
AGCCTTTTCGACCGTGTTCGGCCCATTACATCAGTCCAGGACCCACTCATCCCATTATACCTCGATCATCCAGCCCATTATACCAGGACCACACATCACATTAGACCAGGATCCCATTGACATTATAAGTACTGATTTGGACATTCAGTGCTTTCAGTGACTTTTTTGTTCTAGTGGATATAAAAAGATTCCGGTCATTTCGATTTCAACAGAGTGTGAGTACCATTTTTATAGAAATTTAACTGATATTACAGCTGATCAAATTGGTGGAATGAAATAAGTGTTTGTACATTACATTTTCCAAATTGGGGAGAGGGGAAGCGGTAGGGTAAAATCACTGTAAAAGCTGGATAATTTTTTTTTGTGATATTGTAAGAACGTTAAAAAATAAATACAAAAAAATCACAAAATGCATGAACATTAATTAATAGGTGATGGTAATTAACGTTTCTTAATCTGTTTAAGGTCTTCATTGATCTGATACGTAAATAATCTTCAGGTTACAGAATCATTTTGCAGCTTTTTTAATCCGTAATTAAATACAAATTTAAAATCACGTATATATTATATATTATAAGTGTTCATGACTTGTTGACATTGATAGTCCTACAAATGTTACACTGTGACTACAGTCTAGACCTTTTAGTTTTGTAGAATTTCTAATTTTACATGGGGAAATTCTGTTTTTCAGAGTAGCACTATTATTGTCAAGTTGTTCTAGTTATGCAATTAAAAAGACATTAAAAAGGTATATTTATTCAAACTTCACTAACAGGCATAAACTTTCAAGACTTGCATAATATGCTATTTTATTCAAATATTTGTTCCAGAACTGAGTTAAGGAAGAAATGAAGTATTAATAGAATATTTATGCTCTTGCTGACATAGAGTTGAAAGACAATATATTAAATGTGATATTTAATTGTCCATACAAAATAGCCAATTAAAGTTTTATTGTATTAAAAGCAATTTAATGATATTGCTTTCTTTTCAAATAATCTTTCGAAAGACATATTGGAAGGATTTCGGATTACCGTATAACTGCAATAGGTTTATAAGCGCAACCAGTGATTGGTATTACCGTAATCGTTCAAAAAGTAAGGGAAAAAATCCTTGAGTATAGTGATAAATTAACAGGTGATGGGTGCAATTAATTTACCGTACATATCCTAACAGGAACAACAATTGAATAGTATAATAAAAGTGAATTTCCATAATTAATTGAATTGTTCTATGCTATTGAATTAATTCAACTTCAATGTGAAAATTTATTTTAAATAATAGTTTAAATTAAATAAATTGTAACTGACAATTTGATTAATTTCAAGAAAACAACAAAAATATTCAACATTATTAATAAAATTGTAGTTGACAATTTGATTAATTGCATGGTATACAAAAACTATATTTAACATAATTAATCATAGTTCAGTTAATAATTTGATTAAATTCAAGGTCGAAGGTTAATTAGAAAATAAATTTTAAATAAATTGAGAGTCATGCATACAGAAGCTAACAAATCAGATACAACCTCTGGAGGCTTAAGTGAAAAGGAAGTAAAGTTACTGCAAGCTTTAAAGCTGTTGGGTATCAAACCAAATGTTGATAGCCCAGAAGGGATGATGAATCTAGGAGCCGCATTTTGGGTTAAACCAGAACCGGAACCTATACATATAGTTACACATGCAAATACAGAAAAACCTTGAAGTTTTCAATATTCTAGAATATCAACATTCTATGGAGAGCACATAAAAGCTGGTGAAATGAACTATGAAACGTTCAAATGTAAAATTGAAGCTTTACGTAATAGTAAAGTCTTCACAGATGATCAGATAATATTAGGCATTAGGCGAGCCGTAAAGGGAAGTGCTGCTGATGTTTTGCGAAGACTAGGTCCTGATGGTGCTCTAGATGAGATTTTGTTTGAATTGGAAAATATTTTTGGGAGTATAGAATCCCGAGAAAGTATAATGAGAAAGTTTTACTCGAGCTAGCAGCAAGACAATGGACCAGTTGTCAAGTATGCCATTAGACTTGAAGAAATATTTGACTAAGCTTAGCAGTCAGGACTTACACTGATATACTTAACGTATTACATGCTGGTTTTACCAGAGATTTAAAACACATGTTAATTTATCAATGTGACAAGATTGACAATTATGATGAGTTCAAGAGAGAATTCGGAAAATGGAAATCGAGTTGAAAGAGCTTGTGAAAGAGCAAATGTAGTGTAAGGCGGTTACAAAAGTAACTCCACAAGAAAACAATGACCTGTCAGAAATGAAATCATTGCTCCAGCAATTGAATGAAAGAATATCAAATTTAGACAAAGAAAATATCAATCCACTAAATATAAATCAAAGCAGATACCCCACTAGGAAGCCGTGGTGCTTACAGGGGTAATATAAGTGCTGCTAATCGTGGTAGGGGCACATACTGGTCAACAAGACCTATTGCTGGTACCTTATGTCAAGGTACATGTTACATGTGTACACAAAAAGGTCATACAATGAGGACCTGTCCTATGAATAAGGACAGTGAGATCATTTGTTACAAATGTAACCAGAAAGGCTACCGGCAACTAAATTGCCCAAAAGTTTAAGTGCTAAGGTTGATGGGTCGAACTCGAGCACGAAGGATTCAGACCCACAATTATTTGGTGACACAAATGAAGCAGACATCTCAATTAATAACATTAGTATCATTGCTTTACTTGACAAAGGCAGCTGTGTGAGAGTGTTTCAAAACAATTTTATGACATTCATCTTCATTCACGGTACAACCGTTGACAGATATAGTAAAGATTGAATGTGCAGATGAGAATAGTTTACCTTATAAAGGGTATATTGAAGCCGAAATTCAAATTAAAAATGGATTACCTAAAGCCTGACACCAAGTACTCTAACAAAACACCAGTTATTCCGGGAACTAATGTTTTGCAGGAAATTGTGTCAGGTTGCCAGTATTAGTATGGCGATCAATTTTTACAGAAAACAAACGTGTACACTCCATGGAACTTAAGTTTAAGAACAATAGTACTACGAGAAAAAGAATTGAAAATAAATCCAAGAATTGCGATTGTCAGAATTGCTATACAGCACAAAATACTTTTAAAACCAAATCAGTGTATTGACATTAAACTTTATTTATACAAACTAGTTAACCATTCAGATCGACAGCTATTGTACAGGAATCAGTCTTGAGTAATTTGTCGTCATAAATATATGTTACACCAGCTGCTGTGCAATTTAAGAAAACGGGCTATTCAGAAGTGAATTTTACTCTTTAAAATGTAACATCTAATACCGTTACTATATCTCAAAGAGCTATTTTATGTGAACTTCAACCCGTCACTATTGCTGAAGAAGTATTTTAAAATATTGAAAAATGAGAAGAATTACATATAAAGACATTTGTTCTGTATCTTATACTTACATTGGCCAGTGTAATACTATAAAACACAGGATTGATTTAATAAATGAAATACCCTTTAAACAACTTCATAAAAGAATTCCACCTTGTATGATAGAGGAGGTTCGTCAACCTATCGAACAAATCCGTTACTAGTAAAGAAAACGAATGGTAAGCTTATATTATATGTTGACTATAGGATGTTAAATTAAAGGACAGTGAAGGATTCATACGAATTGCAAAGAACTGAAGATATTTTTGACTGTTCAAATGGGCTAAGTATGTTTCAACAATAGAATTAAAGTCAGGATATCATCAACTTGAAGAAGCGGAAGAACATAAAGAAAGAACAGGATTTACAGTAGGGTCTATAGGATTTGTTTAGATGAATACTATGCCGATCGGACGCACGAATGCCCCCGCAACGTACCTACGCCTAATGGAAGAATGTCTGAAAAGACTCAATATGCGCATATGTGTCGTTTTCCTTCATGATTTGATAATTTTTAGCGACACCATTTAGAAGGACTAAATACTATTTTAAATAGACTGAAATCTTACAATTTGAAATGGGCTCCTGAAAAATGTTTTTTCTTTAAACCCAAAGTCACTTTTCTTGGACATGACGTTAGTATTAAGGGGATTGAAACAGATCTAGCTAAAATTAAAAAAGTTAAAAATTGGCTAGTACCTGAGAATTCAGATTAATTGAGATCTTTCCAAGCCTTTGCAGGATATTATCGACGCTTTGTCAAAGTTTTAAGTAAATTAACAAGACTATTCAATAAATTTTTGCCTCATAAAGTTAACAAAAAGAAACATAACAATTTTAAAAAATGGAAATGGACTGAAGTTGAACAAGCTACATTTGATACATTAAAAGAAATACTTTGCTCACCACCTGTTCTTGCCTACCCAAACTTGGAGAGTCCTTTTGAAGTACACACAGATGCTTCCAATAAATCATTAGGCGCTGTGTTGTATCAGCAGCAAGGCGACCACAAGCGAGTCATAACCTACGCCAGTCGTGCTCTTACTAAGCCTGAGCGTAACCATAGCGCATTTAAGTTAGAATTTCTAGCGTTGAAGTGGGCTGTTACTGAGAAGTTCTCAGATTATTAAGCCATAAAAACATTTTCTGTTTTAACAGACAACAATGCCCTTACTTATATATTAACTACACCCACGTTAGATGCAACAGGGCAAAGATTGGTTGCAGCATTAGGGCAATACAACTTCAGTATTACATACAGACCAGGAACCAATAATGCTGATGCAGAGTTTGATTTTCTTCCCATCAAAAACCTGTAAAATACCTCGTGTAAGAAAACGGAATATAATACAGTTGTTGAATTTATTGCTTAGGCTTAAAAAATCTTTCAAAAAAATCTTTTTTCAATTTAAGTGACCATTATTATTAGTCGACTTGATAAAACTTGATCAGAATATTTATTTTGATAAAATCTAGACCGACTTTGATTCTGGGTCACGTTTGTACAAAAAGCTATGTCACCAGATCATATCTTAGGTAAGCCTAGTTACCGCTCGAGTAATAAATTAAGCTGATGTAACATGTGAGGCGACCTTTTTCAATATTTAATATAGGGATTACTCAGTTTCTCCCCTTTGACAGCAATTGTATTCATGATAGTTAAGTTCACATGTGTGTGTCCTTTGTATGTTATTGTTATTGGAAGTTCGATTATATCTGCGCCTCAATTCAAATAAGAAAACACATGCACTTAGCGCCTGTACCTATTAATGGACTTTTCTATCTCCGCCATAACTTTGGCAGATGTTGATGTAGAACAAATGCAATCCATTTTAAGACACAAGGTCGGTAATGAATCATGTCTCTTAACCTCAAAAGTCAAGGTTACAATAAAGAGTTCAACGATTAATTTGGTCATAAACAATGATGAATTATTTTATAGCGAGCTTGCACAGGTTGTATTCAAATGATCACAAGTACACGTTTAAATCAAAATCTTTACTTATAAGTGAGATATTCAAGTTTGAAAAGTGTTGCGTTAGAAACTTTCAAAGAGTAAGGATATCATAGGACAAGATTCGATAATTACTATGGCTTTATGCTTAATTGCATCGATCCTATACAACACGGTTGGGATTTTATTTGACCAAGTGTACTTTACAGATACTTTACCTGTACTTTATCTGTTAATAGATAACGAGGTTCCATAAAAATGGTATCGATTATTTAATATTATTAAATTATAATCTAGCACATTATACGTGTGTATATGTGTTTATGAATATCATGGTAAAGTGTGAACAGACAGTAATGCTGTCATATAAACTTACACAATTATGTAACGAGAACCCAAGACAAAGCCAGGCTGTAAAAGGTTTCATATATATGAGTTCCATCTGTTAAAGTTAACTAACTTAATTTAAAATTCATAATTCGATAATATGATGATAACGCTGATTGTTAGTAATAATAATAATTATAATAATAATAGTTATTATTTTAATGATAGCATTGCTGCTGACAATAATAATGATTATAATAATAATTATTATTATTATTATAATAATAATCATAATTATAATAATAATAATAATAATAATTATTATTATTATTATTATTATTATTATTATTATTATTATTATTATTATTATTATATTAATTATAACAATACTATTATTATTATTATCATTATTACTATTATTATTATTATTATTATTATTATTATTATTATTATTATTATTATATAATATATCGGATATTTCGATAGTTTAACTCTTGTAAAAATCGGCACTGAACGTTCGGTCAGACGAGAGCCGACCTAGCATTTCTACGAGTTCGAGAAGAGTTTCTTGTAGTTTATGTTGGCAAGTAGTCGTTCGTGGTCATTTTTCGTCACGAGGCAACCGTACTCAACAAAATGGTACATAGTTTACGAAATTCGACCGCCATTTAGGCACTTATAATGGCTTAAAAATGTTGATGTAGGTGATTTTTCTGTGTCAATAAATACCAACCTTGTATATGTATAATATATCAGAAATTGTTTTTTGGTCAAAATTATGACAAATGTTGTTTTATGACATATTGATAGTGCTTAAGTGACTTGGCCACGAGCCAAACACCAGTGGCTGCTACTAAGGACAATTTGAACCCTAACACCGGTTGACTTAAAAATGCGTTGTAAAATGTTGAATTGTGATTCGTCAACTTGTATTCTGTACAATTGTATAGAGTACATTTGTTAAATGCTGACTTGTAGCAGATTACTAAAACCGATCGTACAACTTAGAAAATATTCAACATGCTAATGAAGTTTGTCATCAACTTACTTTCAGATGGATCTATTATATTTTATTTATTATTATGACAACAATATTAGGTATATGAAGATGTAGACTTTATCTACTCACTATCTTCTTTTTCAGATCTGTAGTTTAAGAAGTTACATGTTTTTTTTAACATTTAAACATTTTTTACAATCGGAACATACAACATTTTACACTTAACAATTGTACAAAACATATATTAAAATGTTGCATTTAAAAAAAATATATGTTAAACAAATGAACTGAATATTCAACATGTGCAACATTTCTGGTGATGAATACTAATGGCGGTTTTTCCCTTCCATAAACGATAACGTCCTCAGACATAATCCTAATGACCGTTGAAGGGATTTCACATTCAATCTCAATCTATTGTTGCCCGACAGAGGAACGAGCTCTCGACAAGCACTTTATTTTATCCCATCATCAGACGTGCATTTTCGAAATAAACCACTGTGGAATAAATTTTCCTCTATTTCAGCAGTGCTGAAATATAGCTATCACGCGCGGCGAACAATGTTCATATTACTCGGAATCAACTATAAAGTAATCATTTTTAGAAAATTCGAATCAGATTCAACAAAACAAACAATTTGATACCAAGATGTAATATTTTTTTAACACATAATGCAACTCAAAATCAAATAAACATTGTTTACAAATATTAAGTGCGCCGTACTCGTGACGTCATTATTCAGACGACACAATGCATGTTGTTTCACACTAAAGATGCAGTTATTTAGTGTCTTTTTTTCATTATTTCTTAAAAATCGGGGACGTAGAGGTATGATAAACAGAAAAACAGGTTAGTTACTGATCTTTTTGTAATGTATTAGGCTCGACACGATTAAAATAATGAAACAATGTTTGCTTAAAATATCTTTGGGATTTTCCGTCTAGTTCGATTTTCCTATTCTATTTCTAAAGAAATAATTTACGACTAAGAAAATAAATGGGATAAATCGAATACTAGATCGGTGCCGAATAAAGCAAAGTTTATCTTGCTCGGCACGAAAATCTGAACCACTCGCCAAGGCTCGTGGTTCAGATTTTCTAAGCCTCGCAAAATAAACTTTGCTTTATTCGGCACCGACCTAGTATTCTCTATAAATCAACTCACGTCGAACGACACAAATCACTAAAGCTATCAGTCAATAAAGGGTCTAACGGAATTTCTCTTGCAGAGGTGTATGATTGGAAGAACACACGGTAATTTTGATAAACAACAATTAACTATAAGAGTATTGTTTAAATTCTAAACCAGAATTACGGCTAGAATAAGCGTTCAGTGACCTATTATTAGATTAAACACAATGTGATATAAGTAAGTAAGTCTACTTACTCTGTTTTTTTTTCCATAAATTGCGAATAACAGAACCAAAAACATATTCTTACTTCGAAGATATGGAACGTAATTCTTCATACTATGGCATTTCGTGTTTAAATATCAGTATGACAAAAGACAACACTGAAATCAGCACATGTTCACGTATAATTCATGATAAACAGAATGCGGTTATTATTATTTTTTAATTTGAATCAACCTATCTGAACACATACAAAACGAAACAACGTTCACAAAATCACTATGTTTAAGTGAAAAGTGATACTACCAAGTTTGATAATAATTAGAAAACAACACTTATGCGCAAGTTTATTTATTAGGTTGGTGTAATATATCCCACGTTTTAATTCTCTTTTTTATTCATGATTCCGGAAATACAAAGCATATAATTTAAAAAGATATGCATCAAAGTTATTGTTATTGCAATACAATCAAAACGCAGAGGGACAATAAACAAAGTATGACATATTCTTAGCTTTCATTCCATCATCATATGATGGAAAACATATTCTGATAAAATTGCAAAATTGTAATAAATTATGACATTGTGGCCATATTTGTATGTCGCTATTTGTGGAAAGAAATAACTTACAAGTATTTCCAAATCCATATATCTGTAAATACTGCTTAATATTACGTTCCAAAACGATCAACCCATCAAAGCTGTTATATGAAATCTGCTTATCTGAGCAATTAGTTTTTGCTTTTATTTTGATTATTGTTGACAATAATCCCGACGATTTTATAGATTATCAAATACAAAGATATGTACTGGAGAAGACATATTTTGTCTACTTAAATTATATCAAAATGTTGCAACAAATTTTACTCACACACTAAATTATACGTGACTTCATCCATTGTCATTATTGTGGGTGCAGGCTGAACAGTAAGTAATGGATGACGGTATTCATAATTCATATTTTACACAATTGAACCTATGCCATAAATTGTTTGGTATTCGAGTTGATTAAAAACCATTTGATAATGCTTTTTAAAAATAAAATCATGTGCTATGATATGCTACTCATAAGAAGTAGTGTACTGTTCACTCAGTGTTGTTGAAATATCTGTTACGAAAATACCTAGCAAACATAATCCGAATTTAGGGCTGTCGAAATATATTTTACATGTTAATGATTTTTTTTTTAATTTTAGCACACAAGTTTAACCTATAACTGTCAAATGTTAATGTAAAACCTACTTAAATTTTAATCGAAGACGTAAATACAATAGGATATACTAACATTTAAAGCATAACCTCATCAACAATTGCATTACTCTTCGCACAATGTTGTAGTTACAGCAGCCATAAAATATTTACCCAAATTATGAAGAGGACATATTTCAATGGACATATTCAACGTAGCTCATTTTTCTTTACATTTTTTATCAATTCACATGACATAATCTGTAATTCGATTTGTATTCTTCACATGTACATAACACTTTGCTATAACTGGTAAATTACTAAAATTAATGCTGAACACATGCTGTTAACTATACAGTTAGCTGCGATTCGAAAACTTCGTTAAGGGGCATCATTTCAGTAAACAATGTGCTGGTTGTGGCGCAAATAGATACAAATTTCAATTTCCTTAATAAAACACTTTTTTATGTGATTTTAATGTCGGTCTGTGGGCACAACATGGGCATAAATGATCCAATAAAAACAAATACTTTTGTTATATAAACATGTCAGATGATAGCTCGGTTTTGCCTCCATGTAATTGATTAGTATAAAGTCGGTCTGTGGGTGAAACATTTTAGTAAACAGTGATTTAATAATATCTGGAAAAAATACGTGCGTAGTAGTAATGGTGATAACTTATTCCGAAAGATATGCTACGTTTTATGGATTTGCAGGTGAATCTTTTGCAATGATTATTCCCGGATAATTCGCCGTGTCTTTCCGCCATGACCCTTATTGCATCTTTTCCATATTCGCAATAACCAAGTTCAAGACGAAATGTCAGGTTATGATTTAAAATGGTATATGTTTGATGCATACGAATTTTGCTACCATGGTTATGCTCAAATAAAAATATATATTGAAAGCCCGTGCCATTTTATAAATGCCTTGGTGTTCGAAAACTATCGATACAGATATTCAGACGAAATGCTTAATTAAATGTTTTTTTCTAGATGAACACAATGAACAAATGACTGCTTTGATGTCATACTTTGCACTCAAAAAAACTTGCTTGTTTACTGCCTTTGTCAACATGTCGCCGCTGCAACTGTTGTCTTAATGTTTTATCAAGTAATGTTTTGGCCACAGCTGATAAAAGTTGACAATTCAGAAAACTTTGACAAGATGACGTAACAGATTGTAAGGCGAATCAAAAGTGCAATAACGGAATGCGCATGGCTATAGTAGTAATTTAGCAATTATGTATCCTGTAGCTATTCAGATAAAGGCAAATACTTTGTAAAATGTACATATATTGAGAATTTCTCTTGAATTGAAATACCTAGATATTTTAATACGTAGAAAAAAATATTTCAGACGCTCACCAAAATCATTTTTGACATAACATGTAATTTTTAACTTAAAGTTTGTAAGCATGGAACTTTGAAAATAACATTGGTTGGTTAGTTAGTTTCGCCTAAGTTATAGATTAGCAACAACAACAACCAAATAGTTATAATCAGATTAAATGCGTATTTGGGATTCCTTTGGAGACGCGATAGAAATTGACTGGCGTTGAAATGAACGCGTTGAAATTATTTAACTTTGATGGTTTTTCAACCATATTAGTTAAGGCAGTTCTATGTATAAGCATCTAGTTATGTTTTATTTGAAACAATGGACACCATGGTTGTCATTTTTGAAAGCTGTGACCTACAGCTATAAAAACCATATCATGGGGTTTCTACTTCCTCCTTTTTTTCGATAAATTATAAGAGTAAAATAGTTATGTTTGTGCAACCTTTATTAAATTTTGTAGAAAAAGATATTCGTTCTGGCTAATATCGCGAATATGCAGCATTTGAGTTGCATTCAAACCTGTAAAGGACTGTTAACAATTACACGACGGTTAGGATTATTTTTTACAACAAACGTTTTACCATAGTTTTTAGCGTGTAAGATGAATTTACTAACACTCGTCTTTGTTTCGTTTAATTTGGACCTGACTTAATTAAGAAATTATGAACGGTAAATAGGTTACTTCCATGTGACCTACACCTAGAATCGACACCTTACAAGTAGGGCTTTTGGCATAGGAATACGTCCTGATTTTATTCCGTTTAAGATTCGCAGCACAAATTCCATATTGCGTAAGCCATACATGTTTTATTCGTCTGTTATACGATATGAGCATTTAAAAACAAATCTTCCAGTGTAAATTCTTTAACAATTGACATTAAAAGGAAACAAATTCATATTTAATACGCTCATTTATCGCACATAATTTGATACGTCTATGGCATTAAATACCCCGTAAATGACGTCATTCCTCGCCCAAAAGCTTCACTCTCAGCAGCAAGCGGGTATGTCATCCTAACGCTGACCTTGTCACCTTTGTTCAGCTGCAAAATGGTTGTGCCGCCACTTTGATGGTGAGAATTCCCATATCGATCGTCGCACAAAGACTTAAAAACCGGGATCTTATTTCTGAATATCGCCACATGCATGTAGCTGTGTTGTCCGCAAACTATATTCAGCGAAAAGAAGTATGTGCCAGATTGCGGCGCAGTAAATTCTCCCGTTGACAAATCGTAGTGGTTACCAACGTTGGTGATCACGGTATCGAAACGTATCGCTGATCCAGTTGCTATAACTTGATCGTTTTCAAGTGTAACGGAGAAAGCTGCGTTTTCTGAAGTAAAATATAAAACAATATTGCTTATTTCACTAAACCATAGTACATTCAAGTTTCTGGTGTAAGTGTATAACATTAACACAATAAGTACGTTTAGATAAATGTATACTAACGTAGATAATGAAAATGAGCATGCAGACAAATATAGAATGCCGATTAGTAATTTTATTGTTGAACTTAATTTTTGCGAACCACTATACATAGTTGTCCATTTAAATATCAAATTACAACTTACAATATAACGCTCAAGAACTATTAAAAGTAACATCGACTATCATGTAAACAGATAATTAAACGAATTTACTGTTTCCGTTTAAGCTCTTAGCATTTAATTGGCCTAAAACAAATCTTATCATTAAAGTATGTATAATGTTAAGTATAAATAACAACAGACTACTCTGGGAATAAGAATCACACAGTTACCAGCCCTGTTGAAGTAAAGTTTTGGCTGCGAACAAGTACAAAAGTACATTTTTATGTCGCAAAAGTGCCTATACCCTGCAATAAATTTGAGGTTTTGACCTCAACTTATGAAAAAAAGTTATAAAAAAACAGATTCAAAGTTTATTTAAGAAAAAATTGTACACACTTAAAATTGTGAAATCATCCCTTTAAGAATCATATATACTGGCCTTATCCCAATCGTATAGTTTTTTAACGCGTTTTTGTTTCATAGTACAAGTACATGTACATCACAGATTCAATATGTTCCATATTAGAATATTGTTAACAGTTCTATACATGCACTCACTTCCAGTAGGTGGCAAGTATGTGTCGCCCAGATTTTGACTCCCTGGGTTCGATCTTTTCTGGTTTCCTACAACACAGCACCTGGTTTAGTTTCTAGTGCAAGAAAACGTTGTATAGTCACATGCCTCCAGAACCCAATTGTATAAACGCTGGTTAAAGTTACCGCTCGGTAGCTTTTAAACCTTGGTAGGTTTGCGGATATTCAGGTTTAGTTACCGTCAAGGTAACTCGATTGTATAAACACGAAATACCGCAAAGTAACTAAACCGCGCATAGTGGAATTTAACCAACGGTAAATTTAACCAAAACAGTCCCACAATGCATTTTCTAATGACGTTATTTTCGCGCGAAGTGTCACGCTTCGATTTCGTTTACAAACAAAATAAACAGCGTCATGTATTTTTTTTTTATCAAATTCATTTACAAATGCTTTTACAATAAAATAAAGTGTACATTTTAACTATGAGTTCATCAAATTTTTCAAAATGTTTACGAACATATGTCACAGACCAGGGAAAAAAAATATCATGATGTCGGGATTTGCCTCATTTAGCGGAATCCCTTGTGCTTCCAACTGAGATAGAGTGCTTGATAAGACGCCTAATTTTCTTGTTTTTTAAATGATGTAACATATTCATGGTCGTAGTAAAATGCTAGCCTATTCTTTTAATTTTGCTTATAACTCGTTTTCATATGACTGCGTTATAAAATAATATCTTTCGCCAAAGAACGATGTTTACACATTCAAAGCACAACGCTGAGTATATCCTTAACTTCAAATTACATCCGGAAATCACTCTGTCTGTAGTCCAATATTGCATATTGAAATTGTAAAAGTGCGAGTCTTTTTGACGATTTATTATAAACGCGACTTATTTCACACGTACATGCACTGTATATCGACGCATTTCAATCACAGGTGAAGGGCGCGTGGCCAAGTCACTTTAACACTATCAATTTGTCATAAAACAACATTTTTTATCATATTGACCAACAAAAAAAAAACAAAACATTTCTGATATGTTATATATAACATATCAGAACAAATTTTTTTTTTTTTTTGGTCAATATGATAAAAAATGTTGTTTTATGACAAATTGATAGTGTTAAAGTGACTTGGCCACGCGCCCTTCACCTGTGATTTCAATTGTCAATTTATCACATTTTCCTTATTTCGTGCAATGTGAATTGTTTATAATCCGTGCATATACTTTTGACATTTTTAGAATGTACAACAAGCCATACAAATATCGCACAATTCATAAATAATCTGCAATATTTGCTTTCCGATTAAATTTATGTTAGGCATAGAGATGTGTAAAGTATAAGATGATAAAAATAGCAACACCCTGGAATTCGGAATGTCCCATTTTTACACGGGTATTAACGACTCATTTATCTGTTGTGTAATGGAATGTTTTTCATTCTTTGTTTACTTATATATTAAATTATTTTCGTGTACAGTAAGGGCATTTACCATAGACAAATAAAACATTGTGTAAGTTTAAACATATGTTTGTATGCAGAAATCTGCAAATGTAACCGAGTTTACCAACGGCTATTATTTGTTAAACTGCTCCGGTTCATTTGAACAGCAGTAATGTAGAGTACGTGACGTAGCGTGTGACGAAAAAGAAAGTTTATCGAGTTCATAAACTCATTTGAAAATAGTAATACAGTAGGATGGCATAAGGGTCTTTATTAAACTATGCTAAAATAATTATTAAAGACCCTAGATGCAAAATCGTCAATTATTGAGATAAATGGATTATTTATGGATTTTAAAGGATTATTAAAGGTAAGATACTAGTTCGAACGTGTTTTGGTTTTTGTTTGTACTTTTGTCGTTTACGGTTTTCGGAGAAATGATTTTAACATGGGCGCCATTGATGCATCGGATCACACACGGCATATCCATAACATTATATATAAAATCACGTTCTGCGCGTCCTTAAATTCGTCGTCCGAAGTCGGAAAATGTATTGCCCTGTAAATTAAGTCAAATAAAGTGTCATTAGCTGCAATTGTCTGTTTACTTGTCGAAATGTTCAAGGTTGTCGATGGTTAGCTTTTATAATGTCGCGCGAGTCGGCCATTTGGTGGAAGTTACCTCTCGGTTACTTGTACTTACCAACCTAGAGAAGCAGGGTATGTTTTAACTGGGTTTTAACCGATCGGTATAACTTACCCAATTTTATACAAACGCTTACCGACCAGTAACCAACAAGTTACCGACTTTTAATTGCCGGTATAACATATCAGAAAAATGTTTTGTTTTTTTTTGGTCAATATGATAAAAATTGTTGTTTTATGACAAATTGATAGTTTAAAGTGACTTGGCCACGCGCCCTTCACCTGTGATTGAAATGCGTCGATATACAGTGCATGTACGTGTAAAATAAGTCGCGTTTATAATAAATCGTCAAAAAGACTCGCACTTTTACAATTTCAATATGCAATATTGGACTACAGACAGAGTGATTTTCGGATGTAATTTGAAGTTAAGGATATACTCAGCGTTGTGCTTTGAATTTGTAAACATCGTTCTTTGGCGAAAGAGATTATTTTATAACGCAGTCATATGCAAACGGGTTATAAGCAAAATTAAAAGAATAGGCTAGCATTTTACTACGACCATGAATATGTTACATCATTTAAAAAACAAGAAAATTAGGCGTCTTATCAAGCACTCTATCGCAGTTGGAAGCACAAGGGATTCCGCTAAATGAGGCAAATCCCGACATCATGATATTTTTTTCCCTGGTCTGTGACATATGTTCGTAAACATTTTGAAAAATTTGATGAACTCATAGTTAAAATGTACACTTTATTTTATTGTAAAAGCATTTGTAAATGAATTTGATAAAAAAGAATACATGACGCTGTTTATTTTGTTTGTAAACGAAATCGAAGCGTGACAATTCGCGCGAAAATAACGTCATTAGAAAATGCATTGTGGGAATGTTTTGGTTAAATTTACCGTTGGTTAAATTCCACTATGCGCGGTTTAGTTACTTTGCGGTATTTCGTGTTTATATAATCGAGTTACCTTGACGGTAACTAAACCTGAATAACCGCAAACCTACCAAGGTTTAAAAGCTACCGAGCGGTAACTTTAACCAGCGTTTATACAATTGGGTTCTGAAGATTTCATTCATGAATCGGGTCTGATAGCTGTCAAGTAGGTCACGCGAGTTGTGTATCGTGTCATTACTAAAAAATTTGACTCAGCATTTGTAGAAACATTACAAGGTATGTACATTTCCAGAAATGAAATTTATTTCTGCGTTGAATAAGACCGTGTTAATGACAAGAGGGCCATGATGGCCCTGTATCGCTCCACTGTTTTTTCTTTGCGAAGAAAACGTTCAATGCGCATGGGTTGAAATGTACTCAAGCATTTGACTTTCTCTTTCTATCCCTAGTCCCACTGGGGTTTTAAAGTTGGAAGGGTGAGCATTTTTATATATGGAAAAAGTTACTACAGTGTTAACTAAACAGACTTAAAAGCCCGGCAATTGTTGCACAGGTCCTTTGCTTATAACGAAGGTACATATATCACTCCAAAAGATATTGTCGTTCTTTCTATGTCACATATTTTTAGATGCTGAAGATCAAATCTACGCATTTGATTTGAAACAGATTCACAAGACCCATAGTAATCAAAATGCCTTAACCCTTTACCAAACGACACATTTTGGACTTTCCCAATTTGAAAGAGGTTGCAGACGTCAATTAAATTAAAATGGAATATGAAGGAAATGATCAGGTAGGGTAGAAATCATTGTGATAAAAGGAGAAATTGCTCATCAACCCACACATCCCTAAGACCAACAGGTCTGAGAATATTATGATAATCTAAAGATTATTTCTTTATATTTATAAATGTATTTAATTAAGTAATACATTTGACTTCTCAGATCAATTCATAACTTATATTAAGAAAATTATAAAATGGTCAGAAATATATATGGATTGTTGAGCAATTGACAATCATATCCACAATTCATGAGTCACGATTCACAAATGGAACAATCAGTCATTAGTGATTAAAAAGCAGCATATACGATAGTTAAGAACATTGCACTTCATTAATTTCAACACCTTCTCTTGGATACAAAGTTTGAGTTTACTGTGCAGTATCATATATTGACTTTTCTTGAAATAATTATGTTCATGGAAGTTGTGTTTTTAAAATCAATAACAAATTATAACAAGAGCACCGCCTTGCGGGTGCAGACCGCTCATCTATTTTCTTTTAAAAAAGGTGAAGGGACTCTCATTTTCAATCACAAAGGAGGGAGGAGTGGAGTGAAGAGGGGTGTATAGTGTGGGGTTGTGGACATTATCTTCCAAAAAAGCGAAAAAAAAATCGGGGGGGGGGGGATGGAGGGGGGGGGGGTTTGGGTGCGATGGTTGGACGGTATTTCAAACATAACAGTTTTAAAAAATGGGAGGGGGGGGTATAGTGTGAGGGTGTGATGGTAATTTGTGAGATGATCTTAAAAAAAAAAAAAAAAAAAAAAAAAAAAAAAATTGGGGGTGGGGGTGGGGTGGGGGGTGGGGGGGGGGGTATAGTGTGAGGGTGTGGTGGTCATTTGTGAGATGATCTTAAAAAAAAAAAAAAAAAAAAAAAAATAGGGGGGGAGGGGGAAGGGGGGAGGGGGGGGGGAGGGCACGGGGGATGGTTTGGGTGGAGTCTATTGTGGTATGTCAGGTAAGAGTAGTTTCATCAAAGTATCAATCAAATCTAATCATAAATAAAGAAGTTATGGCAATTTTAGCAAAATTTAATAATTTGACCTTGAGAGTCAAGGTCATTCAAAGGTCAAAGTAAAATTCAAGTTGCCAGGTACAGTAACCTCATGATAGCATGTAAGTATTTGAAGTTTGAAAGCAATAGCCTTGATACTTAAGAAGTAAAGTGGATCGAAACACAAAATTTAACCATATATTAAAAGTTACTAAGTCAAAGAAGGGCCATAATTCCGTAACAATGACAACCAGAGTTATGCAACTTGTCCTTTTACTGTACCCTTATGATAGTTTGTGAGTGTTCCAAGTATGAAAGCAATATCTATGATACTTTAGGGGTAAAGTGGACCAAAACATAAATCTTAACCAAATTTTCAATTTTCTAAGTATAAAGGGCCCATAATTCCGTCCAAATGCCAGTCAGAGTTACATAACTTTGCCTGCACGGTCCCCTTATGATAGTTCATTAATCTTGCAAGTATGAAAGCAATAGCTTTGATACTGTAGGAATAAAGTGGACCTAAACACAAAACTTAATCAAATTTTCAATTTTCTAAGTATAAAAAGGGCACATAATTCTGTCAAAATGCCAGTCAGAGTTACATTACTTTGCCTGCACAGTCCCCTTATGATAGTTAGTAAGTGTTGCAAGTATGAAAGCAATAGCTTTGATGCTTAAGGAATAAAATGGACCTAAACACAAAACTTAACCAAAATTGTCAATCTTCTAAGTATAAAAAGGGCAAATAAATCTGTCAAAATGCATGCCAGAGTTATCTAACTTTGCCTGCCCAGTCCCCTCGTGATAGTAAGTAAGTGTACCAAGTTTGAATGCAATAGCATTGATACTTACTGAGAAAAGTGGAACTAAACGCAAAACTTAACCAAAATTTTCAATTTTTTAAGTATAAAAAGGGAGCATAATTCTGTCAAAATGCACGCCAGAGTTATCTAACTTTGCCTGCCCAGTCCCCTCATGAACGTAAGTAAGTGAACCAAGTTTGAATGCAATAGCATTGATACTTTCTGAGAAAAGTGGACCTAAACGCAAAACTTAACCGGACGCCGACGCCAACGCCAACGCCAACGCCGACGCCGACGCCAAGGTGATGACAATAGCTCATATTTTTTTTTCAAAAAATAGATGAGCTAAAAATGGTTTAAACACTACAAAAGACATGAAATTAACATGTCGTCCAAAATATTTTCATCCGGATATATGGTCACTTTCGACATATTAAAATAAAACCCGACTTTTTTCAGTTTGTAAGAAAAACATTCATAACACATATTCTTACTTCAATGCCTTTGTAAGCAGTCACCATCTGACCTAAAATGGCTAAATGACAGGGTTTTATCTCATGTTTTCAAGATGTTGATGTTGTTGTTGGTCACAGCCAAACGGCCGCAGTAATCTCCACTGGTAAACGTCATATGTTCAGTTTTGTGAGCCCCGGGGCCGGGTCAAATTTGAGCCCAGGGGAATAATTTGAACAAATTTGGTAGAGGACTATTAGATATCACTACATACCAAATTTAGTAGCCCTAGGCTCTATAATTAAGAACAAGAAGATTTTTAAAGTTTGCACACAATAGGCCTTATTTAAGCATATGTTCATTTGTGTGACCCCTGGGGCAAGGTCAAATTTGTTCCCAGGGGCATAATTTGAACAAACTAAGTAGAGAACTATTATATGTCACTACCTATCGAATTTGGTAGAAATAGGCCCAATGGTTAGTGACAAGAGAATTTTTTTAGTTTGCACAAAATGGGCCAAATATAAGCATATGTTCAATTTTGTGACCCCTGGGGATCGGTCAAATTTGATCCCAGGGGCTTAATTTGAACAAACTTGGTAGAGGACTATAAGATGTCATTACATACCAAATTTGGTAGCCCTATGCCATACGGTTATGGACAAGAAGATTTTTAAAGTTTGCACAAAATAGGCCTTAAACAAGCAAATTTTCGATTTCTTGACCCCCCAGGGCAGGGTCAAATTTGACCCCAGGGGCATAATTTGAACAAACTTGGTAGAGGACTATTAGATGTCACTACATACCAAATTTGGTAGCCCTAGGCCCAATGGCTATGGACGTAAAGATTTTTAAAGTTTTCACAAAATAGGCCTTATATAAGCAAATTTTCAATTTTTTGACCCCCCCGAGGCAGGGTCAAATTTGACCCCAGGGGCATAGTTTGAACAAACTTGGTAGAGGACTATAAGATGTCACTACATACTAAATTTGGTAGCCCAACGCCCAATGGTTATGGACAAGAAGATTTTTAAAGTTTGCACAAAATAGGCCTTATATAAGCAAATTTTCAATTTTTTGACCCCCCCGGGGCAGGGTCAAATTTGACCCCAGGGGCATAATTTGAACAAACTTGGTAGAGGACTATAAGATGTCACTACATAGCAAATTTGGTAGCCCTAGGCACAATGGTTATGGACAAGAAGATTTTTAAAGTTTGCACAAAATAGGCCTTATATAAGCAAATTTTCAATTTTTTGACCCCCCGGGGCAGGGTCAAATTTGTACCCAGGGGCATAATTTGAACAAACTTGTTAGAGGACTATAAGATGTCACTTTATACTAAATTTGGTAGCCCTAGGCCCAATGGTTATGGACAAGAAGATTTTTAAAGTTTGCACAAAATAGGCCTTATATAAGCAAATTTTCAATTGTTTGACCCCCCGGGGCAGGGTCAAATTTGACCCAGGGGCATAATTTGAACAAATTTGAAAGAGGTTCACCACATGAACATTCCTGAGAAATTTCATCAGAAATGGACCAGTAGTTTAGGAGAAGAAGATGTTTAAAGAAAAAGTTAACGCACGCACGCACGGACGCACGCACGGACGCACACACGACGGACACAGGACCATGACATAAGCCCCGCTGGCCTTTGGCCAGTGGAGCTCAAAATCGCTGATCAATTGATGAAGTTATGGCTGTTCAAAGTGATGCACCCTGTTTTCGGGTGATGTTAAGTTGGATACCTTGTAATATATATATATTTGAAAGTGAACAAATTATTTTTCAGAAAAGTTAATTTTTCGTTATAATTTGATTATTTATCTTTCAAAATGGTGTTTTCACTAATTAATATCATATTTATGTATTTATTTATTTATTTATTTATGTATTTATTTATGCTGATATTTGAAATTAAAAAGGGACATGATGCTGCTAAAATGTAGATCAGTGTTATGGAACATGGTTATGGAATGCACAAAGTAACCCTGAACACATATGTGAAGTTCCAAGTATGTAGTAGAAAAAGTGACAGGTCGTGTTGCACTGTTACCTTACTCTGAGATATAAGCACTCGAAAATGGGGACATATCAGCGAGTGGTATAAGCAAAAGCTGTATGTGTACCTATCTCACTCGTAAGTTTATTGATATCCGCTTCCAGAGAACGAAGTTTAGCATCCAGCTCAATCGTTCTACCTCTCCTGTCATCGATTATCACGTCCTGCGAGGATACCGGAAGAGAACGTACCAACAAGCCGTTCGAGGAGCATACCAACATTGCTAACAAGGTGACAGTTGTTAAACTCTGCATTCTGGTGTCAAGAATCTGTAAATATTAAGTTGATGTAATAAAACAATAAAAAATCTGTATTATCATTTAAATAATATTATCGTTATTCTTTCGGTTACATCAAAGCTGTATATCATTATCTACTATAAATAAGACACAAAAGATAACTCCATTTTTTTTAGTTTATCGTTAGTCTGACTATACATGCAAGTAAATTAAATAGGATACAGATTTGCAAGAAGTATGCAAATGTAACGCGAATGTTATAAGAGCAATATTATGCAATTGCAAAAAAATGTATTAAGAACAGAAGACTTCATTAAAAATAAAATCATCCTATACTGTATATGGTAAAAGTGAAGAGCAGTTACGTGAATAACAATGCAAAATTGTACTAAATATCAGACAAATCAATAGTAATACAAGGCAGTGATGACAAAAAGAACTTCTATGATTAAAACGTGACATAAAATTATGTTACATTTGAGATAAAATCAAAGCGCTTATGTTACTACAGTTGTTCGCTCTTTGATTTTTTTTATATTACAGTCACATGACATGAAGTTCAACGAAGGCCAAGAAAACGACCACAAAAAATGCAAACACCAATGTAATTTTACTTATTTTCTACAGTAATGATATTTTGCAACAACATCAAGGAGCAAAACGACATAAATTTACAATCGCTCATAATTTTATACCGGATTTGCACAAACTGCTCTTATGTTTAGAGAGTATTCTCTTCACAACGTCTTTTAAAATATTGGGCGCGCACGCCGATTATGGAAGTTTCCTAGCCTATCCGCGTTAAGCAGCCAACATTTTCCAGTATTTTTACGACGAAAGCAAATTGTAGAATATATAAACCGACCCGAACCTGTGTCTATATAAATTTACTACAAATATACAACCCGCACATAAGGTCAAAATATACTAGTTCAAATCAAATGCAATGCGGAGCAAAACGGTTCAACTTATACGACTAGGATCCGATTGCAATTCGTGGTCGCCGTTTTCGTTATCCTTTTATGTGAGATTGATTTTTTATTTTATTTTTTTATTTTCATTTTTTATGTCAAATACAAATTGTTAAAACGATCTTGCTGTAATGTATCAGCTGTAAACTTACGTATTTTTCTCTAGTTGTAATGGGTCAATACTTTCTCATCGTGCCGATTTAAATTATTCATAATAAAATACAACATGTATAGACTTACACGTCTATATTTAGTTACAGCACAGTTACAGCTTTTCTAGGGTGCAGGATCACGTGACTTGTTGGGTTCTTTTTGGGGGGTTCCACTTTTTAACTTTAATTGATATGAACACGACGGTAAGTGGTGCTGTATTTTAAATAACTTTTTAAAACAAGTTTTCTTAAGAATTTTAACTAGTTCATAAAAGAACGATTTTATGCCGCTTATGGTAATGTGAAATACATCAAAATAACTTCATTTAATAAGCATGTGTTCTTGTTCATGTGTTGTTTTGTCACTTTTTAGTCTCAGATTCACCGTATGAAATGTAAGTTATGAGCATTCTATACATAGATGGTGACGTCACTACGTTATTGTCACCTCTATACTTAGACGCATCACGCACCTCCATTTGGAGGCATTTATGACTACGACACAAAGAAGTCCGCGGATGAATGAAGAATTTGCTTTATAAGTAAACATTCATGTTATGATTTAAAAGTTAAGTATTATTTTGTTCAGTCTTACGGTCTTATGTTAGTATCAATTATAATTTTCGTTAGTTTTCAACTATTTCGCTCTTTATTCATTTTTTTAAAAACAGAACTTTCACTTCCGGTTGTATAACAACATGTATCCTTTATTGACGAAAGTTTGCAATGAAATAGCGTTTTCAAAACCGCTTAAAAAGTTTCAGAAGGTGTGTCTGATGCATGTTTTGAAAAGACACAATGTCATAGTTATATTGCCGACTAGTATGGGAACAATTTGATATTTCAAGTGGCTCCATTTGCATTGCAAGAGAAGTTCAAATTGACTTGTTCAGTTTGTTAAATTTTGACACCCTTATTATATATTTTTTACAAGTGCCTGATAAATTTATTTCTTTAAATAATTGAAATCATTGAAAATTTAGTAAAAGCACGGCATTGATGTTCTATGATGGTCATTTTTAGTGGAATAGTATGTTACAAATTACAATAAAACAATTATAACTATTGTATTAATGAATTTAGATTAGGTGTCATTTTTAAATGGGGTAGTAATTCATTATATGAGATTAGCACATTATATAGTTGAAAAATAAATAACACTTTAATGACTTACCATAGTGAAATAAAGTAGCATAGAATATGTTGCAGGTCACAAAATGCAAAACTGAAGTTCAAACTCAGAAGAAGCTTTGCAAATATTTTACACTGACAACACTGTTGATTTTCCAAAAAAAAAATCCTTCCTATCTTCCTGCCCTAGTTTTTTGGGGAAAATTTTAATATTATTAATATCATTGAGTTAAATTATTAAACAAGAGACAAAATTGTCACAAAACCAGGTTTTCATTGTGAAAAAAAAATCTGATAAAGGGAGAAAACTCAAACTGAACTTTTGAAATGACCAAAAAAAATTAACCCCCTTTGTAAGTTTTTTTTTTTAATCTATTTTTAGTCGTGGCGACCTTGACATTGGAGATATTGACGTGATTCTTTCGTGGGACACACCGTCCCATGATACAAATGTGCCAAATGATTTTAAAATCTCACAATGAATGACATAGTTATGGCCAGGACAAGCTCATTTATGGCCATTTTTGACCTTTGAACTCAAAGTGTGACCTTGACCTTGGAGATATCGACGTAATTATTTCGCGCCACACACCGTCCAATGATGGTGAACAAATGTGCCAAATGATTTTAAAATCTGACGATGAACGACATAGTTATGGCTCGGACAAGCTCATTTATGGCCATTTTTGACCTTTGAACTCAAAGTGTGACCTTGACCTTGGAGATATCGACGTAATTATTTCGCGCGACACACCGTCCAATGATGGTGAACAAATGTGCCAAATGATTTTAAAATCTGACAATGAACGACATAGTTATGGCCCGGACAAGCTTATTCCGCCAGCCCGCCAGCCAGCCCGCCAGCCAGCCCGCCCGCATTCGCCAATCTAATAACCAGTTTTTTCCTTCGGAAAACCTGGTTAAATATCAATATGTTTTGATTACATTAGCTAATTATAGTATTATATTATTAATAATGAAATACTTTGCAAGGAAAGTCCCATTCTGTTTTAATTAGTCTTAATTACCTACTAGTAAAATTGAAATTATCAGTGACATCCAATAATTGAATTATATGCGTGTGAATGCATATGTTTTTTTGACAGTTACATAGTACCCTATTTAATTGTATAACAACAAATAACTATAGTTCCACAACCCAGCCCAAGTTTACACAAACTGAATTAATTCATCAATTGATCCTATTTAATTATATTAAAAACAACATGTGTAAGATTTTGAGAATATCCCATGTATTCCTCTAGTATTCCTTTAGTACACCCAGGGTTGGCACCAATCGACCGCCCCCGGTTTTAACCGGCGGTTTTTACTGGTTAAAACCGCCCCGGTCAATACTCCCAAATTTGTCATTACTGGTCAATACTGGTCGATTGAACTTTACCCCCAATTTTGATTAATATTCCATGCTTAATTAACAATATTGATAATATAAATTAAACAGACATGTTGCCAATAATGTCTTAAGCTATTAATACCCACTATTTTATACCTGTTCATGCAAATAAGTCAAAGTTGGTCAACTGGATTTTTCTGGTTGATTGAATTTTTTTTCAATTCTAATGAATCATGAATGCTCAGAAAATTCTGTGCTTGATTCAACACGAACCTGTCAATTACTGTGTATTAGTTGTTCCTCATGCCCCACGTCCCCAGTCTTCTCACAGTCTTCTCACCTATACAGGTTAGGGCATCCAAAACTGATAATAGGGCCTTAAATGGCACCTTCTTGACACAACCCTTACTTGTCATGTATTCTTGCCTGGATTTCTTAAAGTACTTTTTAAACAAAATAGTGAAAAAATATTTCATTTTCCATTGATATAAAAATTAAAAAAAAACAGAATTAGAAATAATTATTAAAAGAAAGTAGAGTAGACCCACAATTGGTAAACATTATTTGTTGGCAAAATCAAGAACTTTTATTGCTTATTCTTTTGAAGACCAATTGAACTTTAAAATGTGAAAACCCTCTTAATACAGAAAGGAGACAAGTTAGAAGTAACTATTAAATTAATAGCAAGTTATCTCCTTTTGTGTGAGTGAAATGAAATAGCCTAAGGGCAGATTTGCTTCATTGTCACTTTCAGAGACATAACACTGCATGCATATTATTACCAATTAAGGCTTAGGGACCAGATTTATGACCCTAGAAACCACACTAGTTCTGTTTGTCATTCTGCCTATTAAATAAATATATCAATAGATCAGTGAAATGATTTATTATGGTTGTTTTTAGGGAAGCCTCAAACAAATTTTACCAATTAAATAGATCTAATTAGAATTGTTTTTATAAGTACCTGTATTGTTTCTTTCATTTATTGAGATCCTTGAAAAATTGAGTAAAAACACAGCTTTGATGGTCATTTAAAGTGGAATAGTTGTGATTTTTAATGAAGAATAATAACTATATCCAAGTTTTAACTGAAACACAAATTATTTTGACTAAATAAATATCATATTGGGATATTTATTTTGAGACAAAGAAATAAAATTGTTTTGTAACATTTAAATTATAATGTCCCAATACAGCTAGTATGAACATTTTACATTGATTTGTAGTACTCAGGTGTTACCTCTAAAAAATATTCTTTAAAAATTAAAGGAAACTCAACGATGAAAATATTTTCAGAACCAGGCAAATAATAGGAAAGTTATGTTTTCACTAATATTAAGTAACAACACACACCTACCATTGAACAATATATCAGGCACTTGTGGTGCAATATACAAGCGTTAATTGGATTAGCAAGTGTATATAACAAGATAACAGCTATTGTATAAAGGGGTACTTATGGTGCAATATACAGGCCCATTAATCATCATTGATGAGATTAGGTGACATCTTTGAAGGGGGATAGTCATTCATAAGATGAGATTAGTACATTATCATACAAAAACATTTTTATGTAGTTTATCACTGTTTTAATTATTATTAATAAATTGCTTTAAATTTACCTTTTTTTTAATTCATAAGTTATTATTTTTTCCTTAAATTCCACAAATTCATTTAATAAAAACAGGTAATTGTGTTTTGTGTTTCTTATATCAATAAGTTTTTATTACATTTGCTAATAAATTATATTATTAATAATGAAATAATGTGCACGGAAAGTTCAATTCTGTTTTATTTAGTCTAAATGAGTTATTAGTAAAAAATAAAATATCAGTGACATCCAATAATTTGATAATAAACATATGAATGCATGAAAAAAATGTTGACAGTTACAAAGTAAATATTTATTTATCATATTTATCTGTTACAAGGAAAACAGTGTCGAAATTAATTTTAATTTGATTTTACCATTTTCATTTCACCAATTGACCATATTTAATTGGATAAAAAACAACAAACACTGCATTTGCACAACCCTGCCCAGGTTCACTCAAACTGAAATAAGGTGTTAATTGTGTATTCAAAACGGGTCTTGATTACACATTATTCTTGGTTGCATTTGTGTTGAGCAACATGTATAAGATACCAGGGGTTTTTTTTACTAAGAAAGTGACGCCGATAATCGGCGTCTTCCCCTACCAGAATTTTTCCCTTAAAACTACCATTTCCCCTCCAAAAATATAATTTTTCACCAAAATATAATATTTTACCCTCAAAGAAATGTTTTTTTCTTTCTTTTGGGAAGTCGACACTTATCCTATTTGTACCATGTACAACGATCTCGCTCTCTCTCTCCCCCGACGAACACTCAAATCTGGGAATCCCAGTGATTCTATATATAGCTCTTAAATTACGTCATGGAAACCGGGCAACTAATCGTATTAATCATGTGACTATTTTACTGGATTCCGGTCTTGCGCGAGAAGGGTGATTCGTCAATTAATTACCGAAAACCAGTCGAGTTTTCATCCGGGTTATGTGAAAGCCAAGATGGGTATAAACGTTAAAACAGAAAAAAAGTCTCACAATTGGCGTTCATACACGAACAAAATAAAACGTTCGGACTCGGAAAATATTAATTGCGTTGACGCATTTTTTAAGAATGAATCATCAAAAATCGTTGAAACCCAGCAGGATTCGGAGGTACATGTAATCAACATCGATTAATACTGTCGGATTATTGTGAAAGTGAAAGTAGACAATCGGCAGACTTTGACTTTAATATCATACTTGTTCATGTGTTTAAGAACAAAAAGGTCAGAGACATGTCTCTTTTTCTAAAAAAAAACCTGAAGTCTGTAGGCGAGTTATAGACATTGAAATGAACAGTTTTTATTTTTTCCCCAAATATGTCTTTTTCGCGCTCGATTTTCCCCTTTTACCCAGCGTCCAGCGTCTTCCCCTTTTTCTAAAAAAAACCCCTGGATACTCAGTAAGATTTTGAGGATATTCCATGTATTCCACTAGTACACCAACATGCAATTACTAATGATTTACATGCAATCATTACTCAGTTGAACCCTCCAAAAAACAATTCTAAAACCAAAAAACCATACAAGCTGCTTCATAGATATTAAAAGTTAATTAAAGACTTCATAAACAAAATAATAATTTTGATAATAAACAAAGATTGTACTTCAACCGAACAATTATAAATTTATTGGGGGGGGGGGGAACATCTGCACTAAAACTAAAATGGGGGGGAAACGTCTGGGGAGGAATTGTCTTTGCGGGGAAACGTCTTGGGGAGGAAACGTCTGGGGGGGGGGGGGAAATGACCGGAAACCATCCCAAAATGGTGAAAAAAAAACACGGCAATAAATTAAATGGAAAACATACAATATTATGTCAAGAAAAAAAAAGCTGTAAAAATCTCACCTGCTTGTCTTTGATGTTGCAATTAGCACATTCAGCATTTTCAGTATCTACTAAATAAATATATGAAAGTGCCAAATGTCCAAGATACCATGACGTCTTCCTCAAAATGTTAGATCCTTCGAACTCCATTTTATTTTATCCCTGACTAATCCTCTCACACATTAGGCCTACATGTAAGATTCCTTGCAATGTTCACAGCGATTATTTTAAATCGTTTACGTTCTCAAATTTCAGCAGGTATTTAATTATAAATATTTATTTATGATTTAGATTTATTAACTATTTCGAAGATACAGTCTTGCAACATGTTTAGTTAGTCTAAGTTACGTGTTTAGTGATTCTTACAAACAATAGACTGACATGAAAAGTGGCTCCTTTTGAAGCACAAACTGCATCCAACTATATATTACAGCTGGCCCGGTTTGATGGGGCCTGTTTTTGATAATAATTAATTACCATTTTTCACTTCCGTGTTTATTATGTTTACCAACGCCATGATGGAAAAAAGTCCGTTTCCCACAATGCTTAGCGCGCATTCACACAGGTCAGTAAAGACCGGTGTGACACAATGAGTTATGAGTTTTAGCGAATATGAATAAATTATGTCCGATTGTCACGATTTTCTCAATTAACATGTGAAACCAAGGGAGCGAACTTCCTTTGTCGATATAGAAGTGGAAGTGTTATAATAATCTCTGTTTGCAATGAGCGAACATGAGACGCGTTGTTATTCACATTTCTCGCATATATTTATGCGCAGTGCTTTGTGCATGTACGTATTTGAAAGTCTGTATGTTTCAACTTGGTAGAATATTAGCCACATTATAAATCTTATATTTATGTTGTTATTGTTCGTATATTGTTTATACATCATAATAATTCTATATCCAGATGACATTAAAACAAATGAACATTAAAATGACGTGTACATTATACTTCATTACAAAACAAAAACACTTTTAAAGCATTTTTCTTATTTATAATGTTGCTTTTTCATTCGGCAAAATGCCAGGGGAACCGACCGATGTTAATGTATTATGCAGGATATAATACCATGATAATTTGCAACGTTGGTCGTAGTCCAATGTGGATCAAATTATGAATATGCTAGTCCTCAGATCTTGTGATTTTGTCAATATATGATGAAACAAGAGTGCCAAACTGTCACAAGATATGCCCGTTTGAAGGTTTTGGACAACTTGATAACTTTACCATTAAAGTGGTAATATCCTTAAAATCGTGAAAAGCACGGGCGGCGAAAACCGGCGAAACAAGTGTAGCAGATCACAACTAATGGACTAGGGTAAAATACACAATGGCGATTGTTTAAACGCACTTAGTGACCAGGTGACCTATTGTTGACCGGCATGACCCATATTTGAACTTGACCAACATATTATGTAGACACAACTTTTGACCAAATTTGGTGAAGATCGGATAAAAACTACTTCAATTAGAGAGCGAACACCATGCTAAATGCTTGAAATGCACTAAGTGACCTCGTGATCTAGTTTTTGACCCGGCATGACCCATATTCGAATTTGACCTAGATATTGTCTAGATACAACTTCTGACCATGTTTGGTGAAGATCGGATGAAAACTATTTAAATTAGAGAGCGGACACTGTAGTGGACCCCGGCGCCCGCCGCCGCACCTCCAAGGGTGATCTTATTATACGTCCCGTTTTGAAAACGGGCGTATAATTATTCCTTAAGATTAGTTTAAACATATTTAGACAAACAAGAATGCATATTCCTTAATATTTCATTCCGCATAAAACGTATTAAGCGACATCTGCAAGCTCAGTCAATATTCACCGCGTATTCTCTCTAGAATATAAGAATTGGTCAAGTCGTAATGTTTTCTCTATTTCGTTTGTTAATAATCTGCAAGTCGTAACGTTTGAACTTAAATATTGAAGTACACATTATGCATTCGCCAAACATATACTGTTAATGATATCTGCTTTGATTTGGTTTGAGTAAATGAGGCAGATAAACTTCCATGAACATTTTAAAGACATACATTATTGTCCGTTAGTCTTGTATTTCAGCTGTTTCGATACAAGATAATACATATAATACGAAAATAAACTTAAACATGATTAAGTATTGCGTGAAACCCCAAACTTAAAACAAACTACAAGAAATTAAAGAGACATTTTATCCGATTGAATTGCAAGTTGATTACTTATTGGTTATGAAACTCTTGAGCAGCGAAATAACATCGTTGAGGCACGATAAATAGGTATAAGGGTATAAGTTAGGTGTCTACTAAATTTCTAGTTAATGACAATATTTAAGAACCTATGATGATATAATATAAAGTCCATCGTAATGCATCCCATGAAGACGTAGTAATACATGGTTAACCCATTGATGCCTAGTGGACTCTCCCATCCTTCTAAATTGGATCAATTTATTTCCAAAATTAGGGATGTCTAGTATATTGAATCCATATCATGAAGACGTAGTAATACGTGGTTAAGGTAACAAGCTTGGACCTGTATAGAACAAAAGATCTTTTGCCTCAAACTAAGTACACAATTAAATACAGATGCTCGAGGGAAAAGACATTAAATGCGTTGCACCATTTGCGTATACGTTATACGTAGATCATGAATCGAGCGTTGAGTCTTCTACATTTATTCACTTTAAAGGGCCAATTTTATTATTATTGTAAAGTTTGATAGAACAAATCCATTTGTTCGACGCATAGGGGTATACTATGTTAGTTTTTAACACATAAAGACATCATAATAAATATATAATACATATGCCTTGCAAGGAAATCCTGGATACAAGGAATTCCGTAAGAAAAAGTTTTATTAACAAAAATATCCATGGCCTTACATGTCCCTTTATTAAAAAGTTTGGTTGTCATTTACATGGCACAACGACGTTTCAACTAAACACGAGTGATAAAATTAAAATGCGATAATCTAATCTGATCATGGCTTTAGAATTTATTAAAATATAAAGTTAATGTCAATTCAAATATTTCATTACAGCAACAGCTATACTATTATTTAAGAAAGTTTCTAGTGTATAAATAATGATAATAATAATTATAATAATACCAAAAATATTAAGGCTATGAACATATTATAAATGATTAAATTATAGAGTTGTAATTTCAACGAACACATCTGAGCTCACCTGCAGCAAAATCCTTCTCTTCCCTCGTATAACACCACAACAAGCTTAAATAGATATATGTTGCTGTTCCGCATGGCCATGGTACTTACTTTGCCCCCGCTTTATGTCGATTGGCTGTTGATAAACTACGTCATGCACGCACACCTCACTATTAGTCGTTTATTCACTTCAATAGGGGTTTGATTCGCTATACAAATACGGGACCGGACTTCAAAACGCTCCTTTAATGCAAGCCACAAACCAACGTAATAATCGTGTCCACAACAAAATACAATTTAAAAATGTGTGTCGCGGTTCATTATTATTGTCCTGTTGAGTGATCAATAGTTCTATGTTCGCAAAGGAGAAGTTTTTACAGAAAAATCAGTTTACAATAGTATTGTGTTGCAACGTTACTGGGGCGTTTCTGTTAACGTACCTTTTAAAGGGACCGTCAACCGCGATTGACGAAAAACGAAAAGTGCTAAAATACCGTATTTGTTTACAGTTATTAGTTTATATTGATTTAAATATCACGACTGTTATATTACATTACGTTAAGGCACAATAAATATACAGTCGGATAAAAATGAGCAAGATTGCCTGAATATTTGGATGACACCAGTGAAATCCACCAATCCCTATGGCATTACCAATACATAGCTCGATCGTTCCAATGTTAATTGCTTCATTTCGAACATAATGTACGTGGCTGAGGAGTTCTTCAATTCTCACATCCCCGACAATACTGAAGGGATCACTTGATGTTGATTGGGACGTATATTAACGTGCAACTAAATTATATATGGGCCGTGCTCTGTGAAAAGGGGGTGTAATGCATGTGCGTAAATAGCCGTCCCAGATTAGTCTGTGAAGTCCGCACAGGATAATCAGGAACGACACTTTCCGCGTAAACTGTATTTTTGCTTAGAAGAGACTTTCTTTAATCTGAAAATATAAGTACTGCGTAAAGTGTCGTCCCTGATTAGCTTGTGCAGACTGCACGGGCTTATCTGAGACGGAACTTCACGCACATGCATTCAAATTTATGTTTTAAATTTTATCATTTTTGTTTGAGTTTGAGTTTGATTGACATCGTTTCAGGCGCACGTTTGGTTTATTATTAATTCTCATTTAACTGTTAGATTAGGCTAGATATGTGACATCGTTTCAGGCGCACATTTGGTTTGTTATAAATTCGCATTTAACTGTGAGATTAGGCTAGCTCCGAAACCGGTTTATAACCCATATTCGTTTGAGTGACCGCTCCATGTCGGTGACATTTTTATTTTTCATTTTTAATTATATGTTTATAGTTAGCGTTTGGTTATAAAAGTAATAGATAAGAACAAGAAAATCTCGCATGATGTAGTACGTTGAATTAAGGTATTTGACTCATTGATTTGCTTGCAATGCTACTTACCCGTGTATATGTAAGTATTGTCAAACGTTAGGAAAACAGAAAACAATCAACTGTGTCCTTAAATCAAAATTCTTTTATACAATGGTTTTATGAATGAGTAAAACAATAGCCGCAGACGCCAGTGGGAGATGGTATATCAGCACTTAAAGTCTCCATGATCTGGGATAGTTTACAAAATAAGATACACTTATCTAAATGACTAAATGATTATCGAAAAATGTGCGACTTCCAAAAAAATGTACATGTAGGTTACAGACCCGTTGGCCATTTAAATAATTTATCCAGGACTTTCTCAGTGGTAAATTATAGCCAACGGTTTCATAATCCAAATTCGATATTTCCAAACCATGCTCAAATAAAACTGGGCCATAAATAGCACCTAGATACATTCTCAAAATCAGTGAAGCAGTAAATGAGTTGCCACACACTCATACAATTAGGAAGGTGGGTGTAACGTGCATCCAACCAAGGCGTATTGCTTACATACCAGAGATTACAATATGATAAATGCAGTCTGACATTGTGCACGTTGCGGGTGTATATTCAATTAACATCCACGACCTTGTATTATTTGTCAAAGAGATTTTCATTGAAACAATATACAAGATAAGTATTGATGCAAAGCATCAAAGGGCGTCGGGAATTTCAGTGTAAAAGGCACTCAATGAAGTTACATTGAACGATTTTTTTCTACTGTAAATATTAATATATTAGCCGATTATTTTAAACAAAATAGAAAAAGATACTGGTATAACCATTATCTATAATTGTGTGTTATAACCCCCAAATAACCAGTATTTATGATGTTTTGTTATAACGGAGGGCTGAACGGAAAACTGCAGTATCTCCTTCTTTATTTAATATGAGATACAACAGTCTTCCGTTCACCCCTCGATAACTGTGTATGTTTAAAACAATCTGCTTCATCTTGTAAGCGTAATTTCATATTTTTCTCAACTTCAAGGGGAGATGATTCTGAACTTATTCTTACGTTGCTCATTTACGATAGGGGTTGAGTACTCATTGATATGAAAACACTGTAAAAGTTTGAAAAAAAATTGAATGAAAAGTGTAAATTTCATAAAGAAGCTGCATTTCACAATACTTTTAAATTCAGTAAAAGATGATAATAGATTTATTACTCCGATATTCATCATTTTCAATAGGGTTCGAGTAATACTGATATAATAACACTTAACAAGTTTGGAAAGATCAGACGAAAGTTGTGAAATCTTTTAAACAAGTGGAAATTGTTTATTTTGCCAAATTTAATAGACATTTTTTTGGTATTATTGTCCTGATGTTTCTCATTTTAAATGAGGTAAAAATGCTCATTGATATGAAGACACTGTAAGTTTGGAAAGAATCTAATGAAAAATGTTGACATAATCACCTAACCAAGCAGTTTTTCACTTTTATTTTTAAATTCAAAGAGACATAATTCTGGACTTATGGTCCGATATTGCTCATATAGAGTTTGGGTTGGGTCCTCATAGATTAAAAACCTGTGCAAGTTTGGGAACAATCGAATGAAAATTTTGGACTTCGAACAACGATTTCAAAATTTCTCAAATTCTAAGGAAGATAACTATGGACGTAAATGGTCGGATAATGCTAGAGGGCCCATACCACCTGGATAGTTTTACGTGTCGCGCTTCGCGCTCTATATGTGGTTCTTAAAAAAAAACTCCGAGGAGTGCTTGACTCTAGGGAAACGGGTTGCTGGGACACAGCTCCTCCTTGATAAGCGGCTGCTTCCTTTATCGCAACTCATTGTTACAATCAATAATACGTGTCGCGCTCTATATGTGGTAGGGATAGTACTTAGGGCCTATGATAGACAACCATAAAAATACATGGATAATAGATGTGTTGTTTGCATTTATTTGTTAATATAAAAACACGTGTCTTTTTTTATAAGATATTTAAGTGATGTAAGAAATTTTAATTAACGTTGTCACCACGCGGCATCCATTAATTTTAATAAAAATGTCCAATTGTAGTAAAATGGATTTTAAAATGTCTACATAAAATAAAGCTTTATTATATTAATTAACCTGACTGTAAAAAAATTGTCAGCCGCCGAACTGCTCCGTTCGTGCCGGAACCCGGGATTAAACCGGGGGCCTTTAGATGATTGTCACCTACCTCGCATGAAGTAGTAATATAATTGTCACCCTTTGTTTTCAAGGGACGTAATTCTTAGTTTGCCTTGTAGATGGTAATTTTCTAAAAATAACTCGCTTTTGCCAATAACAGAATTGTTTTACGAACAAAATTTGTTTTAGTTTCTGAGATCGTTTTTTCCACGTAAAACGGTCTTAGAAAAATTAACTAAAAATGGTGTAAGCAATGTTTTTGGAAGAAAATGTTAGAAAACAGTTTCTTAATTAATATTGTAAGAATTACGAAATACTATAGTAAATATCTATTTCGTCTGCCCAAAACAGGAAAGGCTTGGAAAAGAACAACCGTTTCCCCTTTGATTTTATATTTGCGTTGCGACTAGACTAAAACACACGCTATTTACCATGTCTTAAAACTTTCACGCGCAACATTCAGACCCCAATTGCAAACGTCAATGTCACAGTTCAAGGTAAAATGTATAATGCTAGTATAATAAATTACCCGGTAATCGAAAGCGCATTATAAAGAATGGATATTTTGTCAAATAATTTAATCAATCTGTGTGATTGTGTGAGACTTGCAGTTTCCTGCGCAAGACAGAGGTCCCTACATGCATGGCAATTGTCACAATTCAAAGTTTAAGTTTAAATAAGTTGTTAATATGTCATAAACACGTTGTCTGGAGAATAACTGTGTTCAGCATCAATGGATCTTTAAATATCTTGACAAAAGTAATAACATAAGACTGTTGGTAGCAGTAGGAAATTCATATAAGGTCAATGCCATATTTCAAAGTCACTAGTCAATATCGAAACATCACCATCTTACACTTCGTCCAATATTGTATTTTAAATGAGTTTGCATAATGATATTCATTGTGAAAGGGATTGTCATGGGTGTTAATAAGGTACCTGCGTAAGACAGGTCAAATGAAAGCTCAAGTTCAATTAAAGATTCAGGTAAAAGAACCAGCATGTACTATTGTCTAAACAACTTTGTCTAGAGGAATGGGTTTTAAAATC
Source organism: Dreissena polymorpha (assembly GCF_020536995.1). Lineage (NCBI taxonomy): Eukaryota > Metazoa > Mollusca > Bivalvia > Myida > Dreissenidae > Dreissena > Dreissena polymorpha. The sequence goes on from NC_068367.1 coordinate 43,601,059, forward strand.
ACATGCCAAAGTTAGAAGCGCTGTATCCCATATAAATCTGCCATTCGGTCAAGGTAAACCTCTCTATCTTAGGTGAAAGGTCAACGCATTGACCAGATCATTACTTTGTACATTATTGATGGGTTTACCAGTATATTGGCAGAAGTTGCAAGCATGGCTAGTTGGACTTCTCTTTTTCACAGTTCAAGACAACAGTTCAAAGATCTAATGTCCACGAAAAAATATAAAACCTTAATACGTTGTTCTTAGAGTAACTTGTTCCAGCAATGGTGGATTTTCAAACATCTTGACCTGAGAGACATAGATGGCTTACTGTGTTGAGAATAAGACCAAGCTCTATAAGTGTTAGGTCAATGGTCAAACTATTGTTTATATATTATTATAAGAATTATGAATTAACTGATATTTTAAGAATACTATGCCGGTAGAGCGCACACGAAGAGGTCGTTATTTCAAATATCTACGTCAAAATTGAGAGTCAAAATTACAGTATGAGAAATATGTTGACATATTGTTAACTGTTTATGTTATTGGCCTAAACCGGACATTACATCCATGTTATGCCAAATTTCACTTCATACAACTTTAAATGCTGGTAGACTCAATTATTATATGCATACACAAAGTAACCCATACCGTTTGCCATTCCAAATGACTTAACAAAGCAAACAAATAAAATATACATACTTTTAGTATCCTAACGGTCAACACTAGCCAGGCTATGCTGCAAGCTGAAAACTCACAAACACAATACAACGACGACGTGTATCGTTTTTATAGTTATATGTCGCGTCAGATGGCGTTTAATATCGGGAAAACGTGCATAAACATTGTCCTTGTACTGAATTCAGTTAATCTCCTCGATAATTTGATGCGCATAAGAAAAACAGGTTTCCATCTATTGAATTTCGGTACATTAATTGGTTTAGTATAAACTGACATGTGTTTTGTGTGAAATTGAAGATAAATTTGAAAAATTAAAAACTGCAAAACTGTGGACTGGGCATTAAATAATGAACTGTGACAGTCATTGCGTACACATTCATGCGACATATCATATTAATAATAGTTGGCAGAGAAATTATATCTGTGACAATACGAATAAATTTGATTTGAATATCCATAATATAAAGTTATTGTTGTTGTAATTGCTCATAAATAAAACGTGCAAAGCATGTGTTGTTGATTATTTATCTGATTCGACTTGGCATTGTCAATATTGAAGCCTTCAGTATGTGGTGAGATTGAGAAATAGGATATATGTAAAATTAAAATGTAGGTTTTATTGACTATGAATTTTTGACTAAATGAAGGCGACAATCACCAAGTAGGAGCAAAGGACGGCGTGCTTCACAATAAGTAACGCTAAATAATATCAAATGATTAACAAGTTAAAAACTGTATTGCATAAGATTATGTAAGCCATAATGTTGTTTCAATCACTATTTAATATGACGTCATTCCGTGGTCCCAGCTTGTGGGTGAGGGGTACATGTTCAAAATCTGCAAACAAACGTTTCTCATAGTAATGTTAAAAAGTAGCTTTAAGGTGAATTTATCGGGAAACGTATTTGTAAAAATATTATTGATATATTGTCCTCGAAAAAATCTACAATTGATGGATTTGTGGGTAAATTTTTTATTGTTAATAACACGCTGACAAAGCATCTATGCCCCACCACAATGTCTACTTAATGTAGGCGATTTCGCATATCCGCAATACAGGGTGCAGAATCAACGGTCGGGGGTTGTACACGGGCTAGACAGAATGTAATCACACCGTTAAGCACTTTATTTTTGCAAGTTATTGAAATACTTTTGCAAAAATGTTTAGTGCATAAAAGACAGTTTTATTTGCAGTTTGTGCCGATATCTTAATGTATACGAATAAATCCTTGAATACGTCTGAAATCGGTGACAAAATATCAACTTGCGTAACGCATAGTTGTCAAGAATATATGGACTGTTTTAACAAGAACACAGGCTTATCAAATGAAATAATTCTGAGGTATTTCACATTGCCATAAGCAGCACAAAAATATTTATTTTATTCACTTGTTGAAATTCTTTAGAAAAGTTGTTTTAAAAAGTTATTTGAAAAAAGCAGCACTTACCGGTGTGTTGCATTAAAAAACATTCAATTAGGAAAAACCGAACAAAGTCACGTGTTCCTGCACCCCATTGTGTACACACCGGTCTTACTGACCTGGTTACTAACGCGAAAGGAATTGTGGGTAGCACTTCTTTTAGGTTACATAACCCCAAACCGGAACTCCTGTTTGCAGGGTTACATGCAGTCACCTTGATACTAAGCACACATTGTTCAGTGCATGCTGCCTAGGATTTGTAAAATACATTGCAAATGGTACGTTTTGGTATCAAGTTGAAGGTATATTTGTATGCAATAAGAAAAAAGCCATTTTTGTGCTCTACTTTTTCTGTTGATGGTTCCCGGCTTTGAAATCAGGTCATACTATTTGAGCCCAAAATGGCCGCCTCCACAGGTGCCAAAACCGGTGTGACTATTCCAAGGTGAATATTTTGATTTACGGCGTATAGAATTGAATGACATGCATTTGTTTCAAAAGATTATGCATTTATCTTTCCAATTATGTATGATGATATAGTGAGCACTCGCTTGGTCAGCGTAAAAATTGATATTGAACTTTTACTATTTTATATGTAATATAGAAGGAAATTAATTTCGCATGCGTAACCTTTTACGAGTGAAACGTGAAAGCGAAAGTAGTTCAGGTAATCGTGCTTCGATCATCGCTATCAGTCTTAATAGAGATTCAAAATCACATTTAAACATAATTAAATATTATTTCTTTAAACAACATTCCGTTTTAAACACACAATAAAAATGATTTTTCTTTCATTATTAACATTTTTATTCCTACGCAGAACTACTTTGGCGGAAGCATAATTCCCCAAGCCAGGGGAATGTGCTGCGTCTTAGTATAGAGGTCACATAACCCCAAACCGGAACTCCTGTTTACAGGGTTACATGCAGTCAATTTGATATATAGCACACATTGTTCAGTGAATGCTGCCTAGGATTTGTAAAATAGAATGCAAATGGTTGTTTTTGGTATTAATTTGAAGGTATATTTGTAAGCAATAAGAAAAAAAGCCATTTTTGTGCTCTACTTTTTTCTGTTGATGGTTCCCCGCTTTGAAAGTAGGTCATACTATTTGAATAAAAATGGTCGCCTCCACGTGTGTCAAAACTGGTGTGCCTATTCTTAGGTAAATATTTTGAGTTACAACACATGGAATTTATTTTTCCAATGATGTATGATGATATAGTGTTGAAACGCTTGGTCATGGTAAAAATGGATATCGAACATCAACTATTTTATATGTAATATAGAAGGAAATTAATTGCGCATGCGTAACCTATCGAGGTGACAATAACGTAGTTAGAATAGTTAGAATGGACTAAACCAGTTCTGACATCGATCGGTTAACATGTGGACCAATGTGAGTACATGTACATGTGTGTGATACTTATTTTAGTTTGATCATTATATTCTAATAGAAATCTGCGAAATAACCGCATGCCCGGTGGCCTGGGCGTGTAAATTATAGCTCGGGCCTATTAAAATTGCCTTATCGTACGCCCGTCGGGCCAGTAGAAATTCCGTGTATTAATATTGTTTACATTCTTAAGTGTGATAAACGTCATTATTTTGTGAGTACTTTCCGAAGATTTCCGACAGAACTTCGTTCAACTTTGCCTAAAATACGAGATTTAAATGCGTTCCGATTGGTCCATACATTCAACGATCATTTTCGAGTCGTAATCCAGGCCACGTGGTGAACAATTTAAACTGGTTATTTACTATTGGCATACGTCATGCTGATGTGTTTACTGCTGGAGGAAACCAATCGACGTCCGCGGCTTGCATTTCCGGAATAAACATCGTTTTACTTTGTAACCTTGTGTGTGTGTTTATTTCCAAAGTTGTAAGTCCCTACGCGCATAAGGCTGCATAATGCTTAAATACGTAGCTAAAGCGAAGCCTGGCAAGAAACTGCCCACAACTGATCGTAAGTCAACAAATGACTATGAAAAAGCACGGAAACGTGAATTTCAAGAAAAGTAGTTAAAAATCAGTGATGAAGGAGAAGCAACTTCTGTAAGACAGAGTTTAATAAGCTATGATTAAAAACATAACATAAGAAAAAAGTCAACATGTATGATAAAAGTATGCCATCTTATGATCTATGCCATCACTTGTCAAGTAAACTTCTGGAAAATAACTATCAGGTTGCTTGTGTTACAGGATATTGTTTCTGACAAAGAGGATCTCCAGGATGGCAGTGATGATGAGATGAACGAAGAAGTTGTTTATCACATGTTAAAGACTTATGATTAATAAAGGACATAATTAGTTAATTACCTTGACTTGTTATATTGTTTTGCAATTGTTTTTGCAAAAGGCTTTACAGTTTACATACCCTGGATACAAATTTACTTTTTAATAGATTATCTGCTATTGAAAGATGAAACCCTTTAGCAGGGTGTATATTTTAACAAATTTACTTTGGGCTAGTAATTTTGCTGCCGGGCTACTTGTCTTCACCATTCAAGTAGCCCGAATGGCTAGTGGATAAAATGAACTATCGTGAAGACTGTAAATAATAAATATATCTATCTTCTAAGAGATAAGATAAAAAGATAGAAATTCGAAAGTCGCCTCAGAAAAGTTTTGACATTGTAAAAGTAATCGATAATCACGACCCGCTGACACTGGAAAGTCACGCGGCTTGGCGATATTCCAACAAACATGATGTCATGCAACACGATTTACGATGATGAGTAAGATACATAAATGTACGATAAGCAAATTATTTATTTACTTATATAATCTTTTCACTTTCCAGCTTTTTTTTAAATAAACGAAAATACATATATTAGCACGTATTATGTCTTATTTTCTATAGGGGGAAATCAAGGATGCCCAAGGGGAACTCGAGGACCATACCATCAGCGCCAGGCGGACAAGTCCTCCTCCTCATTCTCCTCTGCTGATTCGGATAGGTATCTAGAGACGAGGACGACGTCTTCACTATGAAGACCTCGTCAAGCCTCAGCCAGAGTAGCCGCAAGCAAATTTCGGAGGACGACACTCGCGAGATCTGCCTAGTTTTTGCAGAGGAGATAGCTGAGTCAGTCGACACGGGTAAAACAGTGTCCATCTTAGATGTACGTCATAAGCGTAAACCTAACATAGCGAAGATCTCGGAAAAAATAACTCCGTATAAACTACGCAACATGGAGAAAACACGCATGTTGCGAAAGTCTCAAGGAGTTGGTTATCCTTGAGTTCATGTTACCCGTGTCTGCTGACAGTACTGGTTTTTGTACCCAGGAAACTGTAGTATATATTATGTTGTTATTTTCTCGTTGCATTCATGCATATCTGTGTCCAGTACTGGTTCTACACAGGAACGTGACTTTATTATGTTGTAAATAGTTTGTAAATATGAATATGTATACTTTGTAAGTACTGGTTCTACTGTTTCTACTAACCCTACCCAGGAAACTTGATTATGTTCTTGTTGTATTCATTTTTTTTCTGTGTCAAGTACTGGTTCTTCACAGAAACGCGACTTTATTATGTTGTAAATTTGTTGTAAAATTAATGTGTACACTTTGTTAGTACTGATTCTACTAACCCTACCCAGGAAACTTGATAATGTTTTCGTTGTTTTCATGTATTTCTGTGTCAAGTTCAGGATCTACCCAGGAAAGTGACTAAATTATGTTGTAAATATGTTGTTAAATTAATATGTATACTTTGTAAGCACTGGTACTACTGGTTCTAATAACACTACCCAGAAAAATCACTTGATTTGTTGTTATATTCAATTAATATGCATTCATAATTAGTACTGATTCTACCTAGGGTTTTTTGTCTGAAAACTATTAAAATTATTACACACAACAGTGCAATAATATTACAGGCACTCACTTGTTGTTATCAATATTGCCTTGAGCTAAGCGAAAAACTTTTCAAACGCATCAGTGCGAACGAACTTACAATACTATTTAAGGGCTAAATGTACCCGGTAATTAATACCAAAATCTTGATCCGCAACACTTAATGACTGATTAACTTACTGTGAGTTAGTGAGGGAATGACTGAGTGTTTGTCTTTGAGACGTATTGTCGCTGAACACGAATATGAAATCCGTTTTAAAAACAAAGCTGCAATTAAAAGGTTATAAAGGTGTAAAGGTTACCCACCCCTTGACTTTTATTCCGCACTATGTAAATACATATGGGAAAATATGACTTTGCAGCTTCATTATATTTAAACGGATCAAGATGTCGCAAAATTACAACGAATTCGGCATATGGATTTTCACATTTAATTGTTTCATTTGGAGAATAATGGTTTTATTTTATTTTTTAAATCACCTACTACTAGTAAGTCAATTAATTTGCACGTGTATTTTTATAATCACATCTTGTTCGCTTTGAAAGCACGTGTTCATGAAAGTATCCTTCGGTACGTCTGCCTTAAAATAGCAAGAAGTATCGTTGAAAACGATGGATGCTCCCCTTATCTTCGTAATAAAGTAAACGGGTATTAATAATAATTAATGACAATAATAGTATACACTCACTCTTCCTTAAATATGGAACTCCATGCCAAATAACAATTGTTACTAAAGTACATGACCTTGAAAAAATCTATTATTAGCCTCGGTGACTTTGACCCCTGTGACCTCAAACTTCCTCAAAAGGTAGAGGTCCATGCAGTGTACCATCATGCCAAATATGTAAGAGATCGGTAAAATCGTAGCTAGTCTGGGGTTGACCGGGACTCTGCCAGGTTGTTGACCGGCTTCAACCGGGGCAGCACCGGGAAATAGTGTGACCGCGTTAAAAAATGTATACGCCATCATCCTGGTTCTCGCCGGTCGACCGGCGTTAGCAAACCGGTATGGACCGGGGCGTTACCGGCAATAGTGAGAAGGGAGGCGGAAAACTACAACGGGCGAGGCATGGGCAGGGGTGATAACCCCAAAAAAGGGTTAGGGTAAGCGGTCGGGTTAGGGTTGGGTTTAGGCTAACCCAAACCCTAACCCGACCCCTAACACTAACCCTAACCCTCTAACCCCCCCCCCCCCCCCTTGCGCAATACCATACCATGCCTCGCCCGTTGTAGTTTTCCGCCTCCCTAGTGAGAATGGCAACTAAATGCTCCACGGAAAGTTTTCGGGGAGCATAATTAGCTTACGAGCTTTACGGCAAACAACCATGCTTATCTATGTTTTCGTAAAAAACCGAGCGGTCTATGAAATGAATCATTAAAAAATAAAAACCTTTAATTAATGTCACCGCTCGTCAACACGAGTCGAGTAACTCCATGCTACAACTGACAAACTTGAAGGGCGACAATTTACGTCGATACCGTTTCAGTTACAGCTAGCTATGACAATATTTAGTTTAGTTTCGTATTCGAGTTGCAGTCAAGCGTGAGACGTACTGCGGTTTGTCGTTAAGCATTAAGCATTAGACATTAGGCACTTTGAGGTTTACAACATCG